>NC_092319.1:6072500-6372500 GCF_036785885.1 Coffea arabica | reverse complement strand
AATAGTAAGATAAGCACTGGGACTGATACTAACTTCTCCTTTAACTTCTAAAAACCGATCTCGCATTTACTTGTATACTCAAATTTTGCCCTCTTTTTAGTCAACTTAGTAAAGGATGCAGTAATGGTAGAGAACCCTTCTACAAACTTTAGATAATAGCCAGCTAACCCTAAGAAACTTCTTACCTCCATTATATTAATGGGTCGTGACTAATTTACAGTTACCATTATTTTTTTTGGATCAATGTACATACCTTTAGCTAGTATAACATGTTCTAAGAAAGCCACACTCTTCAACCAAAATTCACACATACAAAACTTTGCATATAATTTTCCTTTCTTAGGATCTTTAAAAGTTCTCTAAGGTGCATGGCGTGGGTTTCTTCATTCAGGGAATACACGAAAACATCATCAATGAACACTACCATAAAGTGGTCTAATTGTGGTTTGAACACCCTATTTATTAAATCTATAAAGGCCCCAAGGACATTGGTTACCTTGAAGGGCACGACCAAAAACTCATAATGCCCTTATCTTATGCTTAACAGCTTTAATCTTTAATTGATAGTATCCAAACCTCAAATTTATCTTAGATAATACCTTTGTTCCTAGATCAAAAGGGTAATCAATCTAGGAATGAGGTGTTTATTTTTTTTTTTAGTAAATCGATTCAATTCTCTATAATCAATGTATAGGCTCAAACTGCCACCCTTCTTAACAAAAAGCACTGCTGTGCCCCATGGAGAAATACTAGATCTAATGAATTTCTTATCTAATAATTCCTACAATTTCTCCTTGAGTTTTTTTAACTCAACAGGAGCTATTCTATTAGGAGCCTTAGATATCGGGCTGCTTCTGGATCAATATTAATTTCAAACTCTGTCTCTCTGTCTAGAGGTAAGTCGGAAAGATCATCTGGAAACACATCAGGGAAGTCTTTCACTACAAGAATCTTTTTTAATTTCTTTTTCTCTTTCTCGGCATCTACCACATAAGTTAAATATGCCTCGCATCCTTTTCTTAGTGCCCTATAACCCTACATCGCAAATATAAGTACCATCCTACGCATCTTTCTTATACTAGTGTTCCCTTGATATGAGAAACTTCCTTGGTGAGGGTTCACAAAAAGCACATTCTTCCTTTTACAATCAATATGTGCATAGTACCTAGATAGCTAATCCATTCCTAGGATGACATCAAAATTACTCACATTTATTTGCACTAGATCTGCTTCTAATTTCCCATCATTCAATTCCACAATATAGTTGGATATTTAATATGAGGTACTAATATCTTGTCACTTAGAGCAGCCACTTAGTAGGTGTTGTCCATCCATTCAAGGTTCATACATAGATGTTTAGCAAATTTTCTTGCAATAAATGAATGACTAGCACGACAACCAAATAACACATACGCTGACATAGAATTTACCAGAAAAGTATTTGTGACTATGTCGCTAGACGCCTTTACCTTAAAATTAGTCATGGCATGCACCCTCGCATTTACCTTAGCTTTGTTACTAACTAGATTGCTACCCTTATCTTCTCCTACCTTCTTGTAGGGGTAATCTATAGCCTTATGTCCCTGCTGTCCAATTCAAAACACACCTCGATTCTAAGTTGACATTCTCCTAAATGCATCTTACCACAAGTCTTACACTGAGAAAGATCTTTCTCGTAGTTGTTTTTGGAGATGGTCCACGACTCTTCTTCACTAAGTGGGATCATCTACTTGACTTTAGCATTCCCAACACAATAAGTTTGCTTTTAGGTCTTGGCCTCTTATTCTTAGCGTCCTCATCTAGTTATTACTCGCAACTTCCTCCTTCATGGCTAGTAGTTGAAACCATTAGCCATCATATGTAAACCGATCATCTCTTTCTTCCCATTTTCAGAAAATTTCTCTTCCATATGAAACCCTAAATTTCAAAACCTTAATCCCTAGATTCATCACCAACATCATCATCATCCTCGCAACTTCCTCCTTCATTGCTGGTGGTTGAAACCACTAGCCATTCTCCAAATTTTTTTCCCTGCACTTCTAGTCACAGGATATATAACTTATGAAAGGTTAATTTCATTCCTTTTATCACTTCATTCCATCCAAGTCTTAATCATCCACATAATTTATCCAAGGATAACCTTGTTTTCCTAATCAGACATGAATCTCTCTAATCTTCATGCTAAAATAAATAAATATTTTTATATACATGTATGTTAAAACCATCAAAATAATACTTGAAATTAACAAAACTTAAAAGAAGAGATTAAATATATGTTGGAAAACTTATTGGTTTAAGTATTTGAAGTTGACTTTCCCAATTAAATGCCCGCTTGATGACCACCAATGTCATTTTCTTCTTCTCTGATAACTTCAGGGAGTTTTTTTTTTCTAATGGGATAAGGAAAAGAAGAAGTAAAATAACTTTCCCTCTTAATTGATCAAATAAATAATGATAACACTTGTAACTACTTAACAACTTCCTCTCCAACTACTAACCCACTACAAAGTATGTTAACTAGTTGGAAGTTTTTTAGTGGATCACCACCTTATCTCTCCCTTAATATCTCATTACCCCAAATAACTTCCCTTATATTTACTATTTATCTTTTATTTATTTTTATTGTTATAAGGATTACTACCAATTAATGATTATGAAAAATTAATGGGTATTACAGGTATAGTCATATTTATAGGTTACACTCTAAAGTTTATTTTTTCTTACTAAATTTCCTAAGAGACAAAACTACCCCTCTATTATACACTTTATTTTTCTCGTTGTTCTTTCTTTTCTCAATTGATCTTAAATTGCAATTAAATTTTGATCACTATAATTCATGGTGGTTAAGTACCAAAAGAGAGAAATAGGTCTATTAGGAAATGTATTAAATTTTGATTACTTTTAAAAAAATGGTAAAGAGAATAATCTAATAAGCAAAAATCTATTAGATTGGAAAGAACTAAAGGTGTTCAAATAATTATCATGTAAATATGATCATAAAAAATGAGTCACATTTTTTGAATTGTCTAATTATAAACATATAGGAATAAAAATATTCTTTTAATTTCTTAAATTCAAAAAATGGATGAAATTAGTTAGAATATAAATGATTGGTAATTTATTAATCATAGAGCAAAACATATTTTGTAATTAGTGGACTAATAATCAATTTTAAGGATGCATTTTATATAATTAGTAAATTACTAATTAACTATATTCTAATTGATTTTATCCATTTTCCAATCTAAGAAATTAAAGAAAAAATTGTATTCTATATCCTTATAATTTGACAATTTGAAATAAATTATTCATTTTTTACGATCACTCCCATATGCAGATTATTCAGACATCTTTTTTTTCCTCTAATAGATTTTTGTATATTAGATTATTTTCTTTAACATTTGTCAATAATCAATTATTAATGTATTTCCTAATAAACTACTTCCCTTGTTTGGTACTTTATCACTATGAAGTAGAATAATCAAAATTTAATCACTATTTAAGATTAATTGAGAAAGAAAGAAGAAAAATGTTAAACACAAACTTAGCATAACACACTTGTAATTTTGTCTCTTGTGGGGTTAAGTGAGAAACAATAAAGTTAGGCGGGATAAATTACATATATGACAATACCTGAGAAGCATTTTTTGTGATTAACCCTAAAAGAAATAGAAAATAATACAACTAGATAATTTGCCCAACCTTGTTTCTTCTGCTTCTAACGCATCAAATAAAGTGGATCCATTGTTGTGCACTATTTTCAAAAATTATTTTTCGATTTGATTGATTTTTGTGTCATACCTTGGGAGTTTCTGAACATACAATGCTATTAAGATTAGGTGCAATTTAAGGTATTTTAGATTCATGACATATAATCTAAATTTGAATTTAAAATTCAAATTTTGCATCTATGTCATGCATCCAATTGTGATAATATATACACTATTAGTGTATTTAAGATTAATTCAAAAAATTTTATTTTCTATACACTAATAGTGTATATACTTTCACTATTAGATGTATGACACATAATTTAAATTTGAATTTGAAACCAAAATTTTGTATATATATTATACATTCAATCATGATAGTGTATATAGTGTCAGTGTATATTAAACTAAATAAAAAAGGATTAATCGTCTATTTATTGATAGTATATACACTTTTACTATTAAATTCATAACACATAATCTAAATTTGAATTTAAAAATCAAAATTTGTACATGTATTATATATCTAACTGTGATAATAAATGTATATAAGACCAACTCATTAAAAAAAAAAAACTAACGGGAGTCTTGCAACACACATAGTAAACGGCATTCAATACCCCTGCTAGATCTTGCAACCAGTAAATACATTAATACATTTCAAATTGGTTATGCAAGTCTCATGCATAAACTTTTATTGAAATCATTTCTCACGAATACTTAAAACTAATTAGTTATTAGTTGACAAATTAGTGGCATAAAACACATGAGCATTACATGATAGTGGTCATCATACCTGGATAAACATGTAGCACAAAAGAGACATTTAATCTTGATTTACAACTCATAAAACAAGCCCATGATTCAAATGGGTTCGAGTACTCAATCTATAGATCAAATCCCATTTAAGAGAACAGTCAGCCCATCATAATTAACACTTGACTTAGGGTCTGTTTGATAACATAAAAAAGTGCTGAATCTGAATTTTTTTCAGACATTTAGATGTTTTGAGTGCTTGATAAATGAAAATCCATTTGCTGAACTTGTCAAGTAATGCTGAACTTGTGTGTATTTTTTTCAGCAGAAGAATCCTAACTGTAGACACCAAATTTTTAACTTTATTTTTCATTATTAGTTTTATCGATATTTATTTTGGTTTGGTTTTACTAATCTCATTTTTAGACATTTTAGAAAAAAAAAAGAAAGAAAAAGAAAAAGCATTCAAAAAATATGATTTAGTCGTTTGTAATTTAAATTTAATGCTTTCTTGAAAGTGAAAAAAAGAAAAAAGTGAAAAATGAAAAATGAAAGAAAAAGATTGAAAATGGCAATTTTGTTGTTTTAGTTTGTTTATTTTGATGTAAAATTGTTGTTTTTTATTACTTAGTTTTTATTATCATTTTTGTTAAATTAATCTCAAAAAAAAAAAAAGTGAATACGCGACATTGTTGCTGCGTTTTTCGCAGCTTTGCAAGGAGGGGCTCAGGAAACCTTAGGGTGCAAATATAGAAGAGATGTTTTGAGTGTTTAGGGTTGGGATGTCCCAGATAAATAGATAGAGGATTGACAGCCGCAAGGGGGAGAGGATAAGTTTTAGAAGGCAACAAAAGAAAAGGACAGCCACGGAGGTCCCTTTGGAGGGCTGGATGTGAAGGCAAGGGAGACCTTTCATCCTCACCATTCGGGTGAGGGTTTATGGATTAGAGGTTCCATATAAAAGGGATAACAGCCGCAAACAAGACAGGGCTTCATCTAGGAGTTGACGGCTGGCTTGGAGAGCAAAGGAAAGAAACCAGAAAGGAGGGTCACGGGCATGAGAGCTTCGGGGAGGTAATTGAAAAGGATAGAGGGCAGAACTAGAAAAGGCTCTCGGCCAAGAGAGAAGAGGGTGCTTCGTCTGAAAGCTAAAAGATAGGAAAAGAACCGAGAGAGTTGAGAGAAAACAGAGCAGAAAACATGGGAATCGAGAGCGGCTAGAAAGCTACGGGCAACGAAGTGAAGGAACGGCAAAATCTGAGCTCCAAGTCGCGGTTCCTCCAACGCTGCGCATTCCTGTCGCAAATTTTTCTCCGAGTTTCGTTCCTGACTCTGTTGCAATTTCTTGGAACATTTTCACCTTCGTTCTGAGGTAACCATCACCTCTCCCTTTCTTGCTTTAACACTGCTTTCATGAGAATCTGGACTTTAACACTGCTTTCATGTTTAACGTGAATCTGGGCTGCTGACAAAGTGTTACGGGAAGAAGAGAATTTCTAGATTGGCATGCTTGATGATTGATTTTCTGTGTCTTCATTGCTTAAAGATCAATGCTTGACATCCGATTGATACTTTAATCATGTTCAAAACAACAAGTACTTGTCTTTGTGAACCTGGGAGATTGGAGGAAAGTTCCATCCTTTTTGCTGCTTATTTTGTGATAAACATGAATAATATGTCCTATGAAAGCTGCATTTAGGAAAAACATAACTTTAGAAATCAGGAAAAGTACGAATCATGTGCTATGTGTTTAGTTTTCTGGTTTGGGGTTCGTGAGAATTCGTGGGATTTTGTCATTGCCGTTTGCTTGAACTTTGTTAGCTGCGTATGTCCTGAATGTTATAGTTGAAGGTTGCAGTTCTATTTCCAGATTTGCATGGTTTTCTCAAATCTTTGTGTTGGAAATAAAAAGAAAAGCCGCAGCTAAAAAATTTGCAGAAAAACTTGCGGCACTTTTTCCTTTTCCTCTATTGCTGTTTTGTTGTTTGCTCATATCATTGATGATCAGCTCCATCTTTTTGATTCAATCATGCAATGAAGTTGTATATTTAGTGGATGATGGATAGGTTGAATCTTGGTATGAATAAACCTGTTTGACATGCTGAAATGAATAGAGGGGCTGCGGCTGGAAAGTTGCAGCAGTTTTTCTTGTCATCAAAAGTTTCTCCAGACTTTTTGCATGAAGTTTGTTTCAGTATTTGTATGATCTCTCTTTCATGATTCTGTTTGTTTGGATGCCAAGATCATGTTTTTTTGTTTAAAGTGTGAGATCAAATCTGATTTTTAGTATTTGAAAGTGAGGAGGAAATTGCAGTAGACGTTCTTTTCTGTTGTAGAAAGCTTCAGTTTTGCAGAAATTGTTCTTCTACGTAGCATGCATGTAAATGCTCCTGAAAATTGCATTTTGCCCCCGAAGTCTCCCTTTGTTGCACTGTGGCCCAATTACATTCCATGTTCTTGCAATTAGGTCCTAAGATATTTGCATTTGAACCATTACTTGCCTTTTCCTTTGCCCTTGGACCCTTGAAGTTCCTAAAAGTGTTTTGATTAGGTTTGAGTGCTTGGTTAGTGTTCACAATTGAGTCCCTGGTAGCCTCAACTTTGCAACTCGATTACTCATTTGCTTTCATTTGTTTGGGTGATACTTAATGCAAGAGTTTAAGAACTTTGTGTTCAAATAAGCTTGTGTTCGCCTATTTTCTTGAATTTTCTGAAATAAATGGGCTTTGGCCTTTTTCTTGCTCTTTGACTTTCAAAGTTTCTAAAATGTTTCAATTGGCTTTCCATGGTTGATTAATGCTTGCAATTGGGTCTTTGGTGGATCCTTTTATTGGAAATTATGTATTATTTGATTTCATTCAAATTGTAATTAGGAGAGATTTGGTGATTTTGTTATACTTTACTATTTGAGGTACCGTGACCTTTTTATTGTTTTGAAGCCATTTCTCTTTCATTTGGACACCATTCAAAGGGGGCGGTATAATTTCTTTTATCCCTTTTTGTGTCTCCTATGTGATCCAACGTGCTAAGTGAGATTTGCATGTCTAATTTGCTTTCCTAGCCTTTTCTTAATTCCTTTTATTTATGTCATTTACTTTTGCTTTTTATTTAAGTTATTCTTTATGGGGTATGTGTACACCTCTTGGCTTGTAATAGATAGGGCTTGGAGGAGCAATTGATGAAGACCTATTGAAGACGTGTGCCTAACTAGCAAATGTAATAGGTTTATTAGTTAGATTGCTTGCTATGTGTTAATTTGCTTTATTAGGCTCTTGCATCTAGTCGAGCATGCTAAGTGTTATGTGCTACGTGTTTATAAGTGTTGGACATGTCTACTCGCTTTCCATAGTTATGAATGAATGTGATGGATGAATGTACGTTTCCACTAGTCCAACGCTAGTAGGAATTTATAGAATGGGCTAGTCCAATGCTAGACCCTTAAGGATTTCTCCCGTGAGTCCATACTTGCATGTGTCACTTCATTTCATGCATTTTTTCTTAGTTGTATCATTTGACATACTCCTCTAACCCTTTTCCTTTCATATTAGGTTTTGCATCTCATGCTAGTTATAGGGACATTTGCTTGACGAGTCCCCTTCCGATAAGGAAAACGAGCGAGTGTGGCTCCAAAAGAGCCTTAACACGCTAGTTCTCCTTTCTAATCAAAGGGAAAATTAAAGTCACAAAGTTAGGAGTCCCCGTACCCGACTTGATGCATTCCTCTAGGTTCATACATTTTCATACCATTTCCTCACTTTTTTATCCACATTTTTCACTACTTATACCTTTTTAAATTCAAATGACATGTCTCACACATTGCACTTATTTACTACTATCATACCCTATTTTCATCTATTTTGCACACCTCCACTTACATCCTATTATTTTTTATTATTATTTTTCTCACTTCACACAAACTCACATTTTCACATGGCATGCATTCCACTCATTTTACGTCATTTAGGATTACGTGTGACCTCTCCAAAGGGTCATTATTGGGCTTCACAATTAATGTGATTGGCACCACTCAACCTTTGAAGAGAAATTCCCCCCATGTCCCCCTAGGTCTAGGGTTTGCATTCATGTAGTACATCCAAATGTAATAAATTCTTTGGTTAAAACAAGAAAATCTTTGATTAAATCACGCAACTAGCCTTGGCTAGGTCGAAGGGGTGCCTTGGATTTTTATCCTTGCCTTCCCCTTCGTCAAATGTGACTCCCGAACCTTTTGATAGGATGTTAATTGTTAGTAATTTTATTGTTAATTCTCCTCTTTATCCTTGCCAAATATTGCTTTAATTGTCAATATATATTTATATTTGGTATTTGGATATAATTTCAGAAAGTGGAGCAGAAAAGTGCTAAAAGGGAACCTTCTTGAGAAGATCTCTCCACACGTGAAAGCTTCTAAAAGCTTTCCACAATCAGCCCAAATTGTGCAAACCAACGGTATTGCTGATGAAGAGTTGCCTTCCTATTATTAAGTCCTGACAAGTCCACTAGCAATAAGAAGTCAAAAGGAGAGAATTCTGCAGGGACCACGTAACATTGATTTAGAAAATGTGTTCTTCTTTTGGGAGATGTACTCATTAGCCATAGGTGGACTTTGATGATGAAAGTAGCTTTTCTATTTGCTTCCTACGTAGCTTTGATTATTGTGGGAGACTAGTGCTCCAATAAAATAACAAGGCACTAGATTAGTGGGCTCAAGGAGAAAAGACTATGAAAAAGCTATGAAGACTAAAGGCTTGCCTTATATATATCAGATGATAGCTTCATAAGCGAGAGACTAGTTTTTAGTTTGCTCTTCAAGAAGCTCCGTAGGTAGAATAGGTAGTTGATTGGTTTGTTGGATTTTGGGTGTGAAGTTTTCTCCAGAAGTTTGTTTTTTTATTTCTTCGGTCTCTTTCATTCAACTAGTTTCTTCCATGAAACTAGTTTTATTGCATTAGATTACGGAGAATCAAATTTTCATTTTCAGTTACTAGTAAGAGTTATTTATGTCTTCGAATTCAATTGAATTGTGTGGGAATTTTCTTATGAGGCGTGGCTAATTTTCTCCTCTAGTCAAGGATCAACGCGACGACGCAGTCCCATATATCTGTGAGATCTAATTAATTTTACGTGTTCCTTAATTTGTTAATATTTGCATGTTTTCTGTTTTAATTTCCATGGGATTATTTTGTTAATTGGATATCAAGGGCCCGATGTGCAATTTGACTTTTTAATCTCTTGTCAAATTAATCAATTAAATCCGTAATTGTTTAGTTGGTTAATATTAGTGACAATTAGTATTTTCACATACTAGGGGAACATGCAATCTGATTTAAATAACCCTCGTAGCGTGTTATTAATTTGGGCTAGGTTTTTCTAGTTTTTAATGCAATTAGAAAATTAATTCCTACGGTCGTACCTAGGAGTATTTCCTGGTTAGAGGTAATCAACGGTCGTACCTTGGTTATCAATAAATTAAGGAAAAGTTGGTCGTTAGAGTTTATCAGCGGCTATAACTAGCCTATTAATTAAATTAAGTGAACATTCTTTGCATCAATGATCGGATGAATGGACTGTGTCTGCGTAGTTGTATCCTTGGCTAGAATTTATTTATCATTTATTTAATTGCTATTTACAATTGTATTAATTAATTATTTATCTTTGGTTAAATTGTTTAATTATTTTTAGTTAAATTGTTTAATTATTTATTTTTAGTTTTATCTGATAAAAATCCCCCGTGTCCCGAACTTGAAAAGAATCGAAAGATTTCCAATCCCTGTGGATTCGACCCTACTCACTACTATACACAGAAAATTCATTTTTCTCGAGTAGGTATTTATTATTGCACAGGCCCGACACCTGTCAATTTTTGGCGCCGTTGCCGGGGACTGGCGTTAATTATTTGTTTCTTTTTAAGTTCATTTTTGTTCTAATTTTCTGGTATTTTTCTAGTTTATGCCTCGCTCTTCTCGTACAGGCGAATTAGTTTTCGACCCTGAAGTAGAGAAGACCGCGCGTAGAACGAGGAAAGAAACCAGGCGGCTCAGAAAAGAGCAATATGGTATTGCACCTCAGGGACTAGATCCAGAGGTTGAGCCGACAAATTTGTCTGGTGACAATTCGAGTGATTCAGACCAAGAGGAAGTCACTATGGCAAATACACGAACATTAAGGGAGTTGGCTGCTCCTGATTTAAATCAGCAGCCCTTGTGCATTATTTTTCCAAATTTAAATGATGACACTCCCTTTGAACTAAAATCTGGTTTAATTCATCTCTTGCCATCTTTTCATGGTCTACCAGGTGAGGAGCCCTACAAACACTTGCAAGAGTTCGACGTCGTTTGCAACAGTATGAAGCCTCCGGGAATTACAGAAGAGCAAATAAAGATGAGAGCTTTCCCCTTCTCTTTGAAGGACTCCGCAAAAGACTGGCTCTACTACCTACCACCTGGTAGTATCACCACGTGGGATCAATTGAAGAAAAAATTTCTGGACAAGTACTTTCCGGCGTCTCGAGCTGCGAGCCTAAGAAAAGAGATATGTGGCATCAAACAACACCCAGGCGAGTCACTCTATGAGTACTGGGAGAGGTTTAAGAAACTATGCACCAAATGCCCTCAACATCAGATAAGTGAGCAACTGCTCATCCAATATTTCTATGAGGGATTACTTTTCAGGGACAGAAGCATAATCGATGCTGCAAGTGGAGGGGCGTTGGTGAACAAAACCCCTCGAGGAGCATGGGAGTTGATTGAAGGGATGGCTGAGAATTCACAACAGTTTGGTTCAAGAGAGGACATCCCGACGCGCAGGGTGAATGAGGTGGAAACGTCCTCTATCCAACAGCAGATCTCCGAATTAACATCTTTTGTAAGACAATTAGCTGTGGGGAATGCTTCACAAGCCAAAGTGTGTGGAGTGTGCACTGCCGTGGGTCATCCTACGGAAATGTGTCCACTGGTTCAAGAAGAAACTGCAGAACATGTGAACATGGCTGGCCACGCGCCCGCGCCAAGAAAGCCGTATGATCCATACTCAAACACCTACAATCCTGGTTGGAGGGATCACCCCAACCTTAGCTATGGAGGAAATAGACAGTCTAACTTTGTGCCAAATAGACAGCAAGGACACCAACAGCAGTACCATCCTCGCCCACCACCACCACCCCCTTCAAATTCAAGTCCGTCCATGGAAGAGATGATGAAGCAATTACTTGCTAATCAACAAAAGACGGATTCAGACTTGCAAAGCATGAGAAATCAATTGGGACAGGTGCAATCATTGCAAAATCAAATGAATCAAATGGCTATAACAATCAATCGTTTGGAGTCCCAAGTTCAAGGAAAGTTGCCATCTCAACCTGAGGCAAATCCAAAGAATGTAAGCGCAATGACCTTAAGGAGTGGCAAGGAAGTTCAAGGACCCGAACCGGTGATTCCTAAAGACAAGGACGAGGAACGGATTGAGAAAGAATTGGAAGAGGAGGGCAGAGACAACAAAAATACAAAGGTACCCTCGAACCCAATTCCTACAGTTAAAACTAATCCACCTCCCTTTCCTAGCAGGTTAGAGAAACCAAAGAAGCAAGACAAGGAAAAAGAGGTCCTGGAGATCTTTCGCAAGGTGGAGATCAACATACCCCTACTGGATGCGATTAAACAAGTACCCAGGTACGCAAAATTTTTGAGGGACCTGTGTGCCAACCGCAAGCGATTGAAGGGTGATGAACGAGTTATAGTTGGGGAAAATGTTTCAGCAATTCTACAAAGAAAGCTTCCACCGAAATGCGGAGATCCAGGTATGTTTACTATTCCTTGTAGGATAGGTAATATTTTGATTGGAAAGGCCATGTTAGATCTAGGAGCATCGATTAATGTCATGCCGAAATCTATTTATGCTTCTTTGAATTTAGGCCCTTTGAAAGAAACTGGGATAATAATCCAATTAGCTGACAGGACCAATGCATACCCTGACGGGTTGATTGAAGATGTTTTGGTAAAAATTAATGAATTGGTTTTTCCAGCTGATTTTTATGTGCTCGACATGGAGGATGAACACTCCCGTGATCCGTCACCTCTATTGTTAGGTAGACCCTTTTTGAGCACAGCCCGAACCAAAATTGATGTTAATAAGGGTACTTTGTCTATGGAATTTGATGGTGAGATTGTTCACTTTAACATTTTTGAGACCATGAAATATCCATCCGATTCAAATGTTGGCTCTGTTTTCTCGGTAAATGTTATTGACCCTGCTATACAGGAGGTTTTTGAAATTGAAGGCAGGGATGAGTTAGAGGTCGTTCTGACCAGGCACTTCGAGTCCGAAACGACCTCTGGAGTAGAGTTGAGTGAAGAGCTTAAATGCGTGATTGGATCGTTGCAAACGTTACCAACCATGAAAACAAGGTATGACCTCGCACCCATTTTTATACCTGAACCTCACAAAAGGTTACTTCCATCTGTGGTGCAGGCACCTGTCTTGGAACTGAAACCGCTGCCGAAACACCTGAAGTACGCATACTTGGGTGAAGGGGAGACATTTCCAGTGATCATCTCCGCGGGTTTATCAAAGGTTCAAGAAGAGAAACTACTTCGAGTTCTTAGGGAACATAAGCAGGCGATAGGATGGACTATCGCCGATATCAAGGGAATTAGCCCCGCGGTGTGTATGCACCGAATTCGACTCGAGGAGAATGCTAAACCTATACGGCAAGCTCAACGGAGATTAAATCCTCTCATGATGGAGGTCGTAAAGAAAGAGATTTTAAAACTGCTGGACGTTGGAATTATATTTGCAATATCAGACAGCCCATGGGTAAGTCCAGTACAGGTGGTCCCGAAAAAGGCAGGGGTGACAGTGGAATCAAACCAAGAGGGTGAGCTCGTACCAATTCGAAAGCCCACCGGATGGCGACAGTGTATCGATTACCGAAAGCTAAATACCGTCACGAAAAAGGACCATTTCCCCCTCCCTTTCATTGACCAAATGGTGGAGCGATTAGCATGTCGAGCTTACTATTGTTTCTTGGATGGATTTTCAGGTTATTTTCAAATTGCCATCGCACCCGAAGACCAAGAGAAGACTACTTTCACCTGCCCATTTGGAACATTTGCATACCGAAGGATGCCATTTGGATTGTGTAATGCACCTGCTACCTTCCAAAGATGCATGGTAAGTATCTTTTCAGAATATGTTGAGAAGATTATTGAGGTTTTCATGGACGATTTCAGTGTATATGGTGAAAGTTTTGAAAACTGTCTAGATAACCTGAAATTGATCTTAGTAAGGTGTATAGAAACTAATCTCGTGCTTAATTGGGAAAAATGTCATTTTATGGTTGAACACGGGATAGTTTTGGGTCATGTTGTATCATCTACAGGTATTGAGGTTGATAAGGCAAAAATAGATGTTATATCTACTTTACCTTACCCCGCGAATGTGCGGGAAGTTCGTTCTTTCTTGGGTCACGCAGGTTTCTATAGAAGGTTCATCAAGGACTTCTCGAAAATTGGAGCACCCTTGTTCCAACTTTTGCAAAAAGATGTATCCTTCGAATTTGATGAAACATGTAAGGGGGCATTCAATAAGTTAAAGGAGTTATTGACCACCTCACCTATTATCCAACCCCCTGACTGGAACCTCCCATTCGAAATCATGTGTGACGCCAGCGACTATGCAGTGGGTGCGGTATTGGGTCAAAGAGTAGGAAAGGCAGCTCATGCTATCTACTACGCATCTCGAGCCTTGAACGGAGCTCAATTGAACTATTCAACCACCGAAAAGGAGCTTTTAGCAGTTGTTTTTGCCTTAGAAAAATTTCGGTCTTATTTACTTGGTGCTAAAGTTATTATTTTTTCTGATCATGCAGCTTTGCGGTATCTGTTGACCAAGAAAGAGGCAAAACCGCGATTGATACGGTGGATATTGTTGTTACAAGAGTTCAACCTGGAGATCCGAGATAAGAAAGGGGCAGAGAACCTGGTAGCAGATCACTTGAGTCGAGTACAAGTCGTCGAAGAGGACCTCCCATTGAGAGAAGCATTTCCCGAGGAGCATTTATTTTCTATTAATTCATCCTTGCCTTGGTATGCAGATATTGTTAATTTTCTAGTCACTGACAAATTTCCTACAGGATGGCCTAAGGCAAAGAGAGACAAGTTGAGGAGCGATGCAAAGTTCTACATTTGGGATGATCCTTACCTCTGGAAGCGGGGTGCCGATCAAATCATCCGTAGATGTGTAAGTGAAGTTGAATTTCAATCTATTCTAGCATATTGTCACTCTTTTGCATGTGGAGGTCACTTTGGACCGAAGAGAACGGCTCGTAAGGTGCTAGAGAGTGGATTCTATTGGCCAACTCTATTCAAAGATGCCTACTCATTTTGTAAGTCATGTGATAAGTGTCAAAGAGTGGGTAATATCTCTCGTAGGGATCAAATGACTCAAACCCCAATGATTTTTGTTGAAATTTTTGACGTTTGGGGCATTGATTTTATGGGTCCTTTTCCTTCGTCCTTTGGTTTTTTGTATATATTGCTTGCTGTAGATTATGTTTCGAAGTGGGTAGAAGCAAAGGCCACCCGCACTAATGATTCCAAAGTGGTTGCAGAATTCGTTAAGTCTAATATTTTTGTCCGCTTTGGGATGCCACGAGCAATTGTAAGTGATCGGGGTACTCATTTCTGCAACAAAACGATCGCTGCAATGTTTAGGAGATACGGTGTCTTGCACAAAGTCTCTACATCCTACCATCCTCAGACAAATGGTCAGGCGGAAGTATCGAACCGAGAGATCAAATCAATTCTAGAAAAGATGGTCCGACCCGATAGGAAGGATTGGAGTGTGAGACTAGAGGATGCACTATGGGCATATAGGACGGCATACAAGACACCCATTGGCATGTCTCCTTACCGATTGGTATTTGGAAAACCATGTCATCTCCCGGTAGAGTTTGAGCATAGAGCGTTTTGGGCAGTCAAGCAATGCAATATGGATATCGAGGAAGGCGGAATTCAAAGAAAGTTGCAATTGCAAGAGTTGGAAGAAATCCGAAATGAAGCATACGAGAATGCAGTGATCTATAAAGAGAAGAATCGGATCTTTCATGACCAACAGATCTCTAGAAAGACATTCGTCTGCGGGCAAAAAGTTCTACTATACCACTCCAAATTGAAGCTATTTCCAGGTAAATTACGTTCTCGTTGGATTGGTCCCTTTGTTGTCACTAATGTCTTTGATTATGGTGCAGTGGAGATCCAGAGTCTGAAGACGGAGAAGAAATTTGTGGTGAATGGTCATCGTCTCAAGCCTTATTATGATGAGGCTCCAGTTGAGCGAGTAGAGATGACGCATTTGGAGGACCCAATTTGCTTGGTTTAAGCAAATTATGGGCTATGTCTAGCCAAAGACATTAAAGAAAGGCGCTAGTTTGGGAGGCAACCCAAATATTAGTTTTGTTATTTCTAGTTGTTTTGTTCTTTCTAGTTGGTTCTTTTGCATTGGGTCATTTACTCGTTGGGTAGTATCAGTACTCATATTTCCTTTACTGAAATCAGGAAGTGAAATCTTGGCGTGCCCCTGCGGTGTTGGTGTCTCCTAAGGTCAGGGGATGAAGGCCAATCTTGGCGCGCCCACGCGGCGTTGGTATCTCCTGAGGTTAGGGACGTTTCGTAATCTTGGCGTGCCCACGTGGTGTTTGACGACCTGAAAAAAAAAAAAAAAAAAAAAAAGATTTCAGATCTACGTAAGCATTGTTTTTGAAAAAAAAAAAAAAAAAATCCTTCTTTTTCTTCTTTTCTTTTTCTTTCTTCTTTCTTCCTTTCTTTCTTTCTTTCTTTCTTCTTTCCCTGTTTTTCCCTTTTCTCTGGTTCCTTCAACCAGAGCCGCCGCCGCCCCAGGTCTCCTCCCTTCTTCCTGCTCCACCGACGCCATCGCCGCTCCTCGCGCGCCACCTGGAGCCCGCCGCTCCCTCGCGCGCGCTACCCCAACCCGTCGCCCACCACCCGCAGTCGCTGAGCACCACCAGATCCAGCTGCCGCAAACTCTTCTCTCTCACAGCCACCACCTTCATCGCACCGCTGGCTTCGTATGCACGCGCCTGCCTCAATCTCTTTCTATTATTTTTTTTTATTTTCTTATTTTATTATTGCAGTATGTTTTTATTATTTTTATTACAGTACATTTCTGAAAGTTTTGCGTGTTTGGACTACCTGACATTTCTATTCATCCTTAGTTGGATACTTCTGTGTTACTTTGCTTGTTTCTTTTTACTTTGCTTGATTTTTATTTATTTAGTACAATTTGGAAAGAATGGTGAAACCACGATCCCGACCCTTTGACCTCCGCTCCGCCTCCTCCAACTACAGGTGCTAATAGCCGGCACCAGCTTAAGGGGAGTTTCGTTGTCCTTCTTCTTATTTTTACTGTTTCATTATCACATTGAGGGCAATGTGTGATTTAAGTGTGGGGGGGGATTTGGGTTTAGTTTTGATTGGTGTTTCTTTAATTTACTGCTTTTCTTACTAGTGTTTTGATGAATAAATATGGCAATTCATTCGTTTATTGCTGGTTGTGATTTATCCTATGAATTTTGTTTAGATGGCAAGTAAACGCATGTTATCTTGGTGAATATCATGAGTTTAATGACTTGGTGCAAATTGTGGTTAACTTGTTTAGGCAATTTAAATATTTTATTAGCAATTGTTATGTGGATTGGGCAATTGTTGATCTTAGTTCTCCATATTAGGAGATGACGTGGGCCATGATCTTTAATTATCTGGTATTCTGATACTTTAATTGTGATTAATAAATGACTCTACTCCGCTAGTGCCGTCACCCAGTAACCGGGAGTCTTCACCACAAGTGTCGACTTTCGCGTCAAAAAGTGGCGATATTTATGAGTAGTTAGTCCTGAAGCTGTGAAAAGTTGAGTAACTGGGCTCTTTCATCTAAAAATGTCAGAGTTCACGTCAAAAGACTTGAATAGCTTGGGACTGAGCATTTATGTAAAAAAAAAAAAAAAAAAAAAAAAGAGAGAATAAAATAATGTGTAAACTTATGATCATATTGGCCTGCCGATCCTTGTTCTTCAATGTTGAGATTTTGATTTTCAGTTGACTCAATTGCTAACTTTTGCTAGTTTAATATTTTAATTTCTTAGACGAGTTAGCCATGAATTGGACGAGTCTATGATTTCAGGAGCTAATCGGGAGAAATATGTCTTGACACTTAGCCACTAAAACTTGATTTTGGGATAAGCATAGCTTGGCAGTAAATGAAATGAGAGTTAGCCATTGTTGAATTTAGTTGTTCCCATGCTTGAGGACAAGCATGATTTAAGTGTGGGGGGAATTGATAGGATGTTAATTGTTAGTAATTTTATTGTTAATTCTCCTCTTTATCCTTGCCAAATATTGCTTTAATTGTCAATATATATTTATATTTGGTATTTGGATATAATTTCAGAAAGTGGAGCAGAAAAGTGCTAAAAGGGAACCTTCTTGAGAAGATCTCTCCACACGTGAAAGCTTCTAAAAGCTTTCCACAATCAGCCCAAATTGTGCAAACCAACGGTATTGCTGATGAAGAGTTGCCTTCCTATTATTAAGTCCTGACAAGTCCACTAGCAATAAGAAGTCAAAAGGAGAGAATTCTGCAGGGACCACGTAACATTGATTTAGAAAATGTGTTCTTCTTTTGGGAGATGTACTCATTAGCCATAGGTGGACTTTGATGATGAAAGTAGCTTTTCTATTTGCTTCCTACGTAGCTTTGATTATTGTGGGAGACTAGTGCTCCAATAAAATAACAAGGCACTAGATTAGTGGGCTCAAGGAGAAAAGACTATGAAAAAGCTATGAAGACTAAAGGCTTGCCTTATATATATCAGATGATAGCTTCATAAGCGAGAGACTAGTTTTTAGTTTGCTCTTCAAGAAGCTCCGTAGGTAGAATAGGTAGTTGGTTGGTTTGTTGGATTTTGGGTGTGAAGTTTTCTCCAGAAGTTTGTTTTTTTATTTCTTCGGTCTCTTTCATTCAACTAGTTTCTTCCATGAAACTAGTTTTATTGCATTAGATTACGGAGAATCAAATTTTCATTTTCAGTTACTAGTAAGAGTTATTTATGTCTTCGAATTCAATTGAATTGTGTGGGAATTTTCTTATGAGGCGTGGCTAATTTTCTCCTCTAGTCAAGGATCAACGCGACGACGCAGTCCCATATATCTGTGAGATCTAATTAATTTTACGTGTTCCTTAATTTGTTAATATTTGCATGTTTTCTGTTTTAATTTCCATGGGATTATTTTGTTAATTGGATATCAAGGGCCCGATGTGCAATTTGACTTTTTAATCTCTTGTCAAATTAATCAATTAAATCCGTAATTGTTTAGTTGGTTAATATTAGTGACAATTAGTATTTTCACATACTAGGGGAACATGCAATCTGATTTAAATAACCCTCGTAGCGTGTTATTAATTTGGGCTAGGTTTTTCTAGTTTTTAATGCAATTAGGAAATTAATTCCTACGGTCGTACCTAGGAGTATTTGCTGGTTAGAGGTAATCAACGGTCGTACCTTGGTTATCAATAAATTAAGGAAAAGCTGGTCGTTAGAGTTTATCAGCGGCTATAACTAGCCTATTAATTAAATTAAGTGAACATTCTTTGCATCAATGATCGGATGAATGGACTGTGTCTGCGTAGTTGTATCCTTGGCTAGAATTTATTTATCATTTATTTAATTGCTATTTACAATTGTATTAATTAATTATTTATCTTTGGTTAAATTGTTTAATTATTTTTAGTTAAATTGTTTAATTATTTATTTTTAGTTTTATCTGATAAAAATCCCCCGTGTCCCGAACTTGAAAAGAATCGAAAGATTTCCAGTCCCTGTGGATTCGACCCTACTCACTACTATACACAGAAAATTCATTTTTCTCGAGTAAGTATTTATTATTGCACAGGCCCGACACCTGTCATTAGAGAACAATCCCCGACTACTAGCAAAGCATTTGTCGTCGTAAAAAAGTCAAAAAAACCATGCCGCTCATTCATTATACCACAATTTTGCAAACATAGAACACAAGCAAACATACCTCTTATTCAAATAAAAATATAGGTGTAAATAAATGGATTTTCATAAATTTATTTTCAAAAGTTTATAGAGAGCAGCAATTATCTCTTACCTTAGTCTTGCTTGAATGAATAAAGCCAAGTTATGAACTTACGTCTCATTTGGTGTGTAGGAGTGTCATAAAAAGAAAAGGTCTTTTCAATTTGTCCTTTCTATTCCAACATTTGGTATTGATCATTTAAATGGGAAAGCTCTTCTCCCATTAATGTTCATTTCAACTTTTTCTTGGAATTCCATTCCTCAAAAAAAACCTTGGGAAAGCTCTTTTTACCTTCATTCTAGAATGACAAATTAGCAGGATGTTGAGTTTATCCTTATATGATCATAGCTTAATGTATTTATAAACTTCATTGATATTTGAATTAATTTTCATAACAAATAATTTTCTTGTGTTTAAAATAATTTTTTTCTTTTTTACCTGGACAAAAATGGTTTAAGATACTTAATTCTTTAACTTTGAAACAATTGCGCAAGAATTTTTTTTATTAAAAAGTAAATTATAATAATTTGAGTTTATGTAATCAATTCACAATGCTAATTATATTTGTTAGAAGATGCAAACCTCTAACATAAAAATCTAAATGTTAAAACAAATCAAGTATTACAATTAAAGAATTTTGATATCGATCCTCATTTATTCTTAAAGTAAAAATTGTCAAAATTTCATGTAAATAGACATATACCAATGTAGAACAAATAAAACAAAAGGTACTAAAATATATTATTTCCTATAACTAATCGAGGGAAAGAAGTCAAATTTGTATTTACTATGTTCCATTCCAACATCTTACCAACTGAATAAATATTCTATTCTGACTTGTCTACCAAACTGTGAAGTAATAAAAAATTTTCCCTTTCATTCTAGCTGGAGATATATTGAGTGATAAAGACTTTCCATTATGGGCATTCCTATGTATCAAACGAGAGGATAGGATAGCTCCAAACCTAGAGTAAACACTAGTAACTTGTTGATGGACATGATTTATTTGACATATCACAAAACTCGTCCTACATAACCCTACCAAACATGTCTAGATATTTTGTAAAATCTTGTGACGCGCTTTTCAAATGGAAAATTTCTTATTCTGAATGGATTCTCAAATTGAAAAGTTACTAAGAAACTTTCGCATTAGGCAGGTTTTCAAAATATGGTGAGATGCCCTCCTTGTTGGGCACTTGCTTTCGGGCTTAATAAAAGATTAGTTTTGTTGTCAATGGGCTAATTTTACTTCACAAAGCTGTCGCATTTCTTGTACATGGGCTCAATCGCAGTCGCATTTCTTGTACATGGGCTCAATCGCATACTTTGGGCTTCAATAAAACCGTTACAACAGGTGTTGCTTTGTAATGTTCTGTTTAAATCTTAAACAGGTTCATCCATTTAATATGCAGAAAGAAATTCGGCTTTTTCAGAAATGTAGTATAAAACGCCAACGACTTCGTTATCAAACCATGGTCGTCCTTCATGTGCATTTTGTCTGAGAATTTGTTTTGCGTAACAATTCTTTTGTGTCCTGGAACTCAAATGAGAATATGAAAAGCACTTCTTTTGCTGCATCCTGGAAGCAAAAAGAGATAAGCATGGCTCTATAAAAAGCAGAAAAAACGAACCATGCAACCACTCTATGACTGTACGTAATATGCCGAGTCCCACTTTTCAGACATTTCTCCTCTCTCCTCTCCATTAATTGCCAAATTTTCTTAAACTCACTCCCTTCTCCTCTAATTTTCTTTTTTAAAATCACATCAGATCAGAGATTCTGAAAGAATTGGATATGGGATAGATTTCTTTTGCTGGTATGGATAAGACGTGCAAGTACTGCTAGGGGGAAAAATTATACTCTCTTCGTCTCGTTGAAAGTGTCATATTTTTCATTTTACGATGTTCCAAAATATTTGCTATGTTAAAAAAGTCAAAATATCTTTTAGTTTCTTTTTTCAATATAACCCTTCTTTTTAATCATATACATATTACTATTTACATTTAAATTTTGAATTTGTAAAGATAAAATTGAAAAGAGAAATACAAACATTACAATCAAACTACTATTGTTAAAAAGTTGAATTTCTAAAACATGACTAAGTAATTGGATGAAGGGAGTACGCAATTGATACTAGTAAGGCAAATTTTCTTAAACTCTCTCACTTCTCCTCTAATTTTCTTTTTAAAAGCACATCAGATCAGAGATCTGAAAGGATTGGATATGGGAGAGATTTCTTTTGCTGGGATGGATAAGACGAGCAAGTATTGTTTGGGTAAAAAAAATTCTATGCAGTTAATACTAGCAGGTCTATCATGGAGGTCACTCATGAATTATGGAGTAGGTAGGGGTGTGCAAAGTCGAAAAATTTCGATTTCGAGATCGATTTCGAATTGAATTCGGAATTTCGAATTCGGAATTTCGGTAATTCGGAGTTGAATTCGGTAATTCCGATTTTGAATTGGTCGAAATCGGGT
This sequence comes from Coffea arabica, assembly GCF_036785885.1. Lineage (NCBI taxonomy): Eukaryota > Viridiplantae > Streptophyta > Magnoliopsida > Gentianales > Rubiaceae > Coffea > Coffea arabica. The sequence continues at coordinate 6,350,446 of NC_092319.1, read as the reverse complement.
CGAATTCGAAAATATATTTTTTGAAATCGGAATTACCGATTTCGAATTCCCAATTCGAAATCGGAATTCGAAATCGGAACTATGATTTCGATTTCGTTTAATAATATATATATAATATAATATTTTTTAACAATATATTATATATGTAATATATAATTTATATTATATAAAATAATAAGTTAATAACAATAATACTAATACATTATACATCTAACAATTAACAAAAATTACAAAACAACCTATCAACCTCCAAAATGACAAAAAAGCAAAAGCGCAAATTGAAATTGCAAAACCTGATCTATTAGCTCTTCCGCCTCTTCCTCATCGTCTCTCAAGTGTCACTGCCTCACCGCCTTCCTCCGCATCCACCGCCTCCACCTTCCTTCCTCGTACTCTTTAGTCTTTATACTCGTACTCTTTATCTGATCTAAGGGTGGCAGAATACACATCTATATTATGATTGGTTCTTGAATGGTATCACTACTTCCAGGATGGGAGCCATGTGAAGCCACCAAGCAAAGCTCTGCCATTCCTCAGAAACGCCCACAGTATTCGGTAACCCTTCTTCTCTTTCCAATAGCTTCTGATATCAAAGCCTCTGCCTTTTTGCTTTGGATTGCTCTGTCCCTCCCTATCTTAGACTCATCCTCCCTCGCACCTCAAACTCCCGTGGATTTTATTTCAATTTTGAACCATCGGGTAGGAAACAATAACGTCCACAATTTTAAAAATAAAGGAAATGTATCTTTTTTCAATGTTTTCTTTTGGTAATTTTAGATGAAGGGAAGTCAAAATCATGGACAGGAGAACCTGAACCTGTGACCCAAATTGGGGTAGCGGAAACTGTTGCCATGTTGGATTCTTAGTCCAGACAAAAAAAAAAGGAAAGGATCCAATTTGTCCTTTTTTCCCCTTTGTTGGATTAACCATTCCAATACTGTGTTCCACCGTTCCAGTACTGGGGAAGTCATTAAATACGAACAGGTTTTTCCATTTTTGAACAGGAGAAAAAAAAGGGAACAGGTTTGAATTCGGTGAATTCGGAATTCACCGAATTCCGAATTCAATTCGGAATTGAATTCGAAATCGGAATTGGCCAATTCGAATTCGAAATCGGTCGGAAAAATTCATGTCCAAATTTCGAAAAATTCCGATTTCAAACTTCCGATTTACCGAATTCGATTTCGATGCACAGCCCTAGGAGTAGGAACTGGACATTCATCTTTCTGGTGGCTAATATCAAATCCTAGTTGTCGAGCCTCCATCAGATTAATCACTTACCTTAATTACTTTAATATCTGAAAACTCTCAAGCAGTCAAATCAAATGAAATCAACTTGAACAAGCCAAACTAATCTAGCAAAATGGTTTTTTGGGTGTCAGCTTGGTCCGCTTAATTAATGCAAAGTTGACAATTTGAATAACCACCCTATTTGCAAATTAGCACTCTCTTCGTCCTATTAAAAGTGTCATATTTTCTATTTTGAAATGTTTCAAAACATTTGTGCGGTTAAAAATATCAAAACACCTTTTAGTTTCTCTTTTCAATATAATTTTTTTTAATCATATGCATGCTATTATTTAAATTTTAATTTTAAATTTATGAGAATAAAATTGAAAAAAAAACACAAACATCATAATTAAATTATTATTTTTTAAAAGTTAAATTCCGGAAACATAATTAAATAATTGGGATGAAGAGAATATTCATCAAGTTCGTATCCGAGTGGAGCTCCATAGAAAGTTCTTTTGGTGGTGACATCACGAGGGCTAGGTATAGATCTAGATCTGTTTATTTTTTTAAAAATTAAAATTAAATTGAGACGATATATAAAGAAAAACATGCAATGATTATGTTCATGTGATAGGATAAACAAAAAAGAGCATATGTTAACAAGAAAAGACTGACGTGATGGATAAACAATAAAGAGCATATGTTAACTAGAAAAAACTGACGCGACATAAATTCATCTCCTGTGCATAGGCTGCTGAGCCCGTGCAACGATAATACAAGTGTCTGCCTTTAATCAAATTTTAAAGACTGACCTTCATTGTCTGGTTGAGTGAAGTATCGAACATAGCTTGTCCCAAAACTTTAAGGAAAATGACTTGGGAAATTATCCGGCTATCCTTATATGGACCCAGAACTGCAAATATCTTTTGGCCGTATTTCTATATCATTATTTGTGATTGATTGACGTCCCACGTGATTCATAGTGAAACTTGTTCATAAATTAAATCCAAAAAAAAAAAAAGCAAAGGTTAAAAATTCATCACAGCAATTTCTCTCTTTATAAGTAGCCTGTGGCCGCAAGACTTTGGGGTATGATTTGACTGTGAAGGCTATTGGAGATGGCTTCAACTTTAGCATTCATTGCACTCTTCTCACTGGCCCTGGTGAGAAGTTAACTAATCAAGTTTGCAGGAATTTCTTTTTGATGAAATTCATTTTGTGAATAACCAATGCTTTAAAAGGCATTTCCGGCCGAGTCCTGGATGAGGCAAGCTCCAAATGCCCATTCAATGGGCGTAAGCATCGTAGAGTGGGTCGAATGCGGGGGTGTTTAGGTTTTTGGGGCGTTTTATTTGTCTCTCTCTCTCTCTTTTTTTTTTAAGTTTCAACTTTGATTTTGGTATTATTTATTCCTATCTTTGTTTCATGTACTTACTCTTGCATATTGCCTAGTAACTCTGAAGAAAGATTCAAATTATTTTCTGTTTTTGGGAATTATTTGGGGAAAATAAAAAGTAGAAGCATTTATGACTTTGTTTCCTATTTTTTTTTCCCTTTCTATTGATGCTAAGATATAATTATTTTCGACTAAAATGACTTTAGATAGCTAATCTATAAGTTGTAGTTGTGCTTGTTGTCTTATAATTTTACTTGTTAGACTATATTTTTTTATAGTAGTAAATGTTAATAAATCATAATACCTCGAGGGTTTCGCCCCATTTAGATGAACATAAAACGCCTTACCTTACAGCTTTTGCTTTTTAAAACATTGGTGAATATCCCAATACCGTCTCGAGTCAATCCTAGATGGAGTACTAAGATTGTGAAGCCAGTTGATTAAAAGATTGGGCAAATTATACTTTACCTCCTTATGGTATATCTAATTTTTACATAATTTTCCTCTAATTTTAAAAATTATATTTAGATTAAAGTATTAAAGTATCGAAAATGATCATCTATAATGGATCCTATGAAAATATCGAAATTATCCTTATTTAAAGAATAAAATGGGTTAAGTGATCAAAATATATAAATATAATATGCACGACACTTTAATTCCGTATAGTTTTATATTTTATCATATAATCCTTTTATAATTTAGTGTTTTATCATATAATCTCCTTATGATTTTCAATATATATACATAACTCCCTATAGTTAACAAATAATTTTTAACTTTATATAGGGGTATTTTTAATAGTTTAACTGAGTCTATTATGAATTACAAATTCCGTTACTTTGATACTTTAATCCAAATTATGGGGGGTTATATATAGTTTTAAAAATTATAGTGTTTTATGTAATAAAACACTAAATCACAATCACAGGGGATAAAGTGTAATTTGCCCTAAAAGATTAGATCAATTGAAACTAAAAAGTGATAAAAGATACAAGAATCGAGATATGAGCTAATAATATCTAAATTTACTCGTAACTTTTGAACATTCTTGCAGTTTGCCGGCTTCACAGAAGCAAGAAAAGACCCTGGAGAGTACTGGCAGAGTGTCGTTGCTAGAAATGATCAGGCTTTGTTCGAAGCAATTGAGCAGCTTGCCCATGTTGCTTCGGCCCTCTCCAACAAGAAGAAAATCGCTAGTGATTGTGACACAATGAAGAAACATTCTGTAGCAGCAACAAACAAGAAGTCCTTTGTTAAAGACTTTGAACCAAGGCCCAACGTATCTGCCTACGGAGATGATGCTAAACTGAAGGAGGAAAAATCTTTCATGAGAGACTTTGAGCCAAGGCCTAATGTTTCTGCCTATGGGGATAACACTGACAAATCTTTCGTGAAGGATTTTGAGCCAAGGCCTAACGTTTCTGCGTATGGGGATAATACTGACAAAGCTTTCGCGAAAGACTTTGAGCCAAGGCCTAATGTTTCTGTCTACGACAACTAAGTCAGAAGAACCAACTCCTTTGAAGAAGCGGCTATGATGTGCTAATACAACTGTGACTGGTGTTGATATTGAATAAATGTTGTCGGTTTTGTTGGCAAAATAAATAGCCGAGAATTGTCCCTCCAAAATGCCCTTACTCATGTCCCTCTTACTACAAATTTCATGTTATACGGTCTAAAGACGGCATTATCAATAAGCTCACATATCATTCCTAATCACATAACAAAGACATAATTAACATAAGTATAGCTTAATAACAGAATTGTCATTTATGTAACTATCAAGTAAATCTAGAAGCAACTATATACCTTCTAATGCAGTCTTGTTCTAAACAAAGATAAGCTAGCATGCTGATTGCTTAATTTATATTTCTTGATAGTTATATAATATCATATATTAGGATCCATTAAGTTCTAATGACAGATTGAATCTTAATGGATCCTAAAATGTGATGCCAAAAGGAGTAAAGGACAGTAGTCTAGAAATTCAGTAGTGCATATCAGAGCATCACGCTTTTTCTTCGGAGGGCTTATCTCAGTAGATTTAGGAGAGACTGGATTCCTGTTTTCAGTGGAATCCTCCTCAATAGTCAATGGAGAGATTCGATGACCTGTTTTCTCAGCAAATGGTGCAATAGTTTTAGGGTCTGCAATTTCAAAAGCCAAGCTCCCATTCGCTGCAGCTTCTGATGAGGATGTTTTTTTGTGTAGTATCGAAGGACTTAGCAATTGTTTCATGGACATTTTTTGTTGTTAGGCTGAAGGACTCATCTTTGCTCGTAGGACCCAGAATCTCAAACCAAAATCCATGAGCCAAAGCACCTGTAAGCAAATTACTTGGATAATGTTTCTAGCTTAAACAAAGACAACTACAGTGTCTATATTGCCTATAAATTTGTGAGCAAAAAAACCCCAAAGAAGTAAAAGAACATGATTTCCATTGTATCTTAATAAAAGAATGATTTCTCATTTTGGAAGACAATGGAGTGCTCCATTAGTGCAACTGAATTGTTACGTTGGCAAATTACAAGCTTGAAGTTCTTATAAAAAGTGACAGAAATATTATCTCTCTCGTTATACCACCGCAAAATATAAATTAGAGGAAAGACATAAGCAAGAATTGCACCCTTTGGCAGTTGAGAGAATAAGTTCAAGTTAAAAAATTAACCTTTTAGAAAAAATTGTAGTTTGATCCTTCAAACCTTCTAATCCAAGATGAAGATGAAAATAATGCACATAAAATAGAAAAAATCAGCAAGTTTATAATAGAAGACCCAAAAACAAACAAATTATACCAAGAACAAGCACATGGCAAATACTAACAGGAGTGGAGCAAACAAACTGTAAATGTGTTAACACAAAATAAGCAAGACCAATAGTAAAATTACTAATTTTTACTATGAAAGGGAAGTGGGAGAATATAAGATGGAGAAAAGGGAAAGGGGAATGCATACCAACGTGGGCAAAGATAATACACCTTAATGAAGAACAATACTTATCTAAATTTCAAAACTATATCTAAAGGAAAGAAAGGTGTAACAAAGAATTAGAATTGAACCAAACCTACCTATCATGACCTGTAAAAAAAATAAGGCAACGATAATCAAAACAATGTGAAAGATAGACTCAAGGGCAACAAAAAATAATGGTGCTTTAAAGGAAGATCAATCTATGAGAACCAATCAGCTAAAAAAGTTTTCAATAATTGAAAGCATAGGCTTCTATCACTTCAGCAGGAAAATGGTGGAAGAATCTAAATTGGATTTTCATTGAGGCCATCTCTATTCAATCCGAGTGAGTCTCATCATTTTCAACTACAAATGACTGTCCAACCCCAATAAAGTGCTTAACCATTCCTAGTTAATGCTTTATTGACATGTTAAATAGTCAAGACAGCTTGAGAACATATGAATGTAAAATCTAGTAGCAACCCAAAAATTACATAGGCATAGAATCAGAGAACTCTTACACTAAAGTCAATCATAAATGACATGCATAACATAATATATCTGTAAGTAAATGCCCGAAGTATCAAATTTTGACAAACAATAGCAAGATTATCTATTTGAAATTTACTGAAAAGAAGCGACTAAAAATCAAAATGTTAAGCAAACATGAATTGTGTTTGATCATAGTTCTTGTTTTAAGCCATCTTCATGATGGCATCTGACACTAACTGTAGGTTGGAAAATAAGTAATTGGATAATCAAACTCATAAATGGTAATGATTTTCAAAGTGTATCAAGAATAAAAAGTGTGTTCCTAAGTAGTTGAACAGGAAAAGCAAATTTACCAGGCGCATTGCATATCTAAGTGACCTAACATTGATTTTGTGTTGTATTATCAAACCGGCAAAACTTATTTTGGTTGAAGAAGGATAAATTAAATTAAAAACCAAACACAGAAAACAGTGCTCATCAACTCAATAGACAAACTTCATTAACATAGACCACAACTAAATTCATATTTTAGTATAGACAATCAAAATCCATAAGAACAAAAGCATGTAGAGCATCAAATAACAATTGATAAGTACTTCAAGCAAATGAAGTCACGAAGTTGGTATAAATAAAAGCTTGAAACCTAAAGGAAGAATAATCAAACAGGAAAAGGCATTAACTTGAATATTAAAAATCTAGAATGTTAAGCCAAATGCCATAATTCAAAAGTCAAAATATATAGTAAATCATTAATTGTTTTCTCGGCAACTAAATTAAACATGAATAAAAGAGGATACCTTAATCAGGAAACTAGGTGCCAAAATTTGTGACCTACAACTTACATAATCACCAATAAACTACTCTATTAGTTTTATTACCTGGAATACTTATAGGAGGGTAGCACTTTCAAACTTTTTTAGGGATAGCAAGAACAAATTCAGGCCCAAAAAAAGTAAATTAGGTTTGATAATTCCTTAGAGAAAAGAAGTTAAGTCTAAACTTCACGCCCTCTGTATCTTGAAGTTTCTCGAAGATGGGCAAATATTATATTTCGTATATTGCTATAGCCTTAAAGCATACCTTAGTAGAAAAAAATAATAGTAACAATATAAAATGGAATAAAATAAAATGTTTGTTTAGGTGTTAAACAAAAAATTAAAATCATGCATTAAAAGTTAGATGGATAGATATTCTGTTTCTTACTCTAGTTCAAAAAGAAGGTTGGAGGCTGGAAATTGAGTGAGGAACCTTCATCTTGTGTCCTGGAAAATCATATATTGTCGCCATATATCATACAAATAACGAACCAAAAAAAAATTACAGCTATAACTTATCAAAATTTTAAAAAAAATGCTGCAAACAAAAGTCATAAAGTAAAATAGTTATCCAACCCCACATGGAGGTAATTATTTTGGTGAGATTAATTGACATAAGATGGTAAATTAGATAGTAAATTAAGAGATATTTCTGTGCCTATAGGTATGAATTATTTCTTTAATTTATTGTTTTAGATTACTAGTCTTATGATTGAGGAAAGTAAATTCTATGCATATTTGAATTGATATAAGGTTGATTCAAAATCAAGGTACAAACTTTATAGCATTTTTATGATTGTTAATTTAGTGTTTCATTCCAATGATTTTATGACTCTTATTAGCTTGATTTTTAAATTTATTCTCCTTCTATTTTGGGCGCAAGTTTTGAATTAGATTTTATGAGAATAAGCAACCCATTCTCATAATTTGGATATATTTGCTAATATAGAGGTTGAGTATAGGAATTAGGAGTAATCTAATGTTTTGCTCATCTCGTCTCATATTCACATAAAATAGGGTTCAAACCCTAATTATTTATAGTTAAATCTTGCATGAAAGCAATAAAGAAATTGTTGCTAGTTTTAACCAGCACCATCAGAGGGCTTTCTTTTGTGACACTTAACTATTGAAATGTATTTTAACTCATTTTGGAAAAGATAAGAATTTTGCTATATCATGAATTAAAGTCCTATTAAATTGAGATTGAATTATTTATGTAACATTTCATTCTTGAATATTAAATTGAGATTGAATTATTTCTGTAACATTTCATACTTTACCTTGAGAGAAAGTACCTCAAAAGAAAATCTCAATTGTTGAGTCTTATAAATTGTGATATATTTGGCAAATTGACTAAAATCTAACAATTCATGTTATCAGTATAATAAGTTTTTGATTATATGGAAAGTGAACAAAAGTTTCTTTGTAAAGACTAAAAATGTTCACATTAAGATAAGTGATGTATAATACCTCATTTCAAGAAAATTTGTTTTTCTAAAGCATTATTTTCTAATTACTTTAAAATTTCTATTTTCAAATTAATTACTAGTGGGTATGATTATGAACCTGATTATCCAGTTGTAGATTTTGAAAATAGTAAAGTTATTAATTCTAAAATTTCCAGTACCATCTTTTGAATTGAGCAATATACTACATTTGATCATAATAATTATGTTGGCACCAAATATGTTTATCACTAAGAGAAACTCCTTAAATTTTGGCATAGGAGATTGAGATATATCTCTATAAGAAAAATAAAGAATAGATAAATCATAAATCTTTAAAGATTTTAAATTTATTAACTACGATATTTGAAGTAGACTGTATAAGTAAAGCATACTACTCAACCATTATAGATGATATAAGAGTTTTATTATAACACTAAAATTTTGCGAATTATTTTCTATCCTTATATGATTGGTGAGAGATATTTATCTCATTGTTAGGTAACTATTCATCAAATATAACGCTTCTTTCGCATTTTATAAAAGATCAATGTTTGATACCTTTGCAAGTGTTCAAACGAGAAAGAAAATTTGAAATTTGAGGGACAGAAAATAAAATGAAGGGACACTAAAAAAGAGGCTATCCTATACGTGCTCATCTTATAAATTTCCTTAATTAGGAAGCATTTCTAATGAGCAAAAGCAATGCTTGATTAGTTACATCCAAATGATGTACCTCAAGGAAATAATGAGATATTTGTGGATATAACATATTGGCAATCTTTATATCTTGTGAGTAATACTTTGGAACTGAAGTATATACTTAAACAATTTCCTCCAATGTTGTTAAAGTACCACTTTGATTATAGTATGGATGGAAACCAAATTTAAGATATTATGTTTAGTTTTGTGAGGGTAATCAACTGACACATAAAGAAGCTGGACTAAAGAAACCAGGCTATCTTGCTAACTCCAAGAATTTTAGATTCTTACACACTTCAAGAGTTATTAGAACTGGAGATTTAAATTTCTTATGAATATGAAATAAGTGGGAGTGTTTAGACTCTAGAATGGAGTTTGAAAGAGTAGGGATTCATATTTGACTCCTTTGTATATGGAAAATTGATAGCTTTTCTTCAAAAAATTATTTATATTATTTTAGATAAGAAATCAATTGAAAAACTCCTTACCAAATAAACACATGAAAGCAAATCCACATTGAACCCACTAGTCGAGTTCTCTTTGATACAATGGGAAGGAAAATGTTCTCTATAGGAAATTGAAGTTCTCTAGTTATTGTGTTGTATACCTACAAGAGTTTAAGAATGAACTGTCTACTGTTTTCATAAGTACAAAAGGAGAAATCTCCACAGTCAAGAATAATGTCACAAATTACCACAAAATTTCTACTAAATTCTGAGAGATTTTATCACTAGTAACTCACTATTAAAGCTATATTAGATAAATATGAAAATGAAGGTTCTTAACGTGACTCTTGATAATTAGGCATACACATGTGTTACCATAGTACACTTATAGAGACTGCAATTTAAATCACATTGCTGCTCCTCAATAATATGTTAATTTATTCTTCATTTGATTTTAAAAGAATTTTTCTAGTAAATTAATATACATCAAGGGTAGTGGGAGTAATAATATGAGAGTTTTTCACAATCATGATATTTGGGAAACGCTTCTATCATTGGTATCCACAAAATAGAATGTAAAGACAGTTAATTTATCTTAAGACATTCTGTTAGGTCCGAAGACAACCTAAGAGGGGGTGAGTTAGGTTGATTAAAAAAACTAATCAGGTTATGGGCACTTTTTGTTCAATACGAAATTTACCTTTTTTTTAAATGATCACAGAATCAATCAATCAATAAAGGAGCAATATCACTTGAGAGAAGTAGAAGAGATATGCAATTTAAGGATCACATGATGATAAATAAATAAAAAGAGAAGAATTGCAAACCAATTGACTACCAAGCCCCTCTTAAGCTCAAAGATCAATTTACAAAACAAGTTTCTTCAAATTGATGAAATACAACCAATCTTGTGTACAAAGGAAGGCTCACTTTCTCCTTGTCTCAAACTTCACTCGGTCAAACTAGAAAATTTTACAATTCCTCAGGATAACCCTCACAAATCTACACTATTGTAGTATTCTCTTGCAAATGAAAAGTTTACAAGAATCTTACACCACAAAGAGTACAAATGTTTCTTGGAGAGTATTTTCTCACTAAAACTACTCTTGATTTTTTGTATTCTCAGTGTGCAAAAAAAAAGTATTTTGAGGTTTCTGACCATGCACTATTTATAGGAGACCAAGAAAATGCTTCATTAAAGCTTCTAACGGATAGAAGGTAATTGAAGAGTCAACTAGCCGTTGGGAGTATCGGACATCTGATACTTCCGATACTTGCGTCCGAAAGTGGATGGAGAGTTTGAAAAATCATTTCAATTTTTTCTGACTTCCGGTGATGATGTTCTTCGTCCGATATGATCGTCCGGTACCTACCTGTCTATCGGACGTCCGGTATTGTCATTGTGAGCGTCCGACAGCACTTCCTTTTTCTTCTTTCAATTGCGTTTTGAATCAAATTTTTTCAGAGCTGAAAAGTTCTCTCATTGAAAAAATATTAGTTTGAATTATCCAATTGTTTTGTAAACATCAAAAAATCGGGATCAAGATCATCATTCTGCCCCTTTTTGATGATAACAAAACAATGGATGATATTTTAAAAAAAAAATTGAGCAAAAACTCCCCCTTCCACATAGCATCCATAACCAATTCAAAATCATTAAATAATTTCTCCCTCTTTTTGTCAACATAAAATCAAAAAGTAATTGCCATTAAAAGTAACATTATCAGCTAACATCAAAATCGATCAATGGCAACTATCACCAGCCAATATCAATAGAAAAATAATATCAAAGGATATCAATGAACATCAATGATACCAATATTCATATCAACCAAAATCCATTAATGGTAACATTCAAAAACGTCAAAGGAAATACAGTATGGAACATAAAAAACGTCAAAAACATTGTAAAAGAAAAACTGAAAATCCATCTTAATATGAAGTACAAATGACCCTAGAGTATCTAAAATGTGATGTAGACGATCAGGTCCTTCTTCTTGTAAAACAAAACAGAGAGGGATCCAATTCGTTTTCAATCTCTTCATCACCTGCTTCACTTTCTTCAGTGGCTGGAGTCTTGTCTTTTTCTGAAATTGAGGGATCATGAGGAGTAGGCTGAAAGCTCGAGGCATCTACTTCAGTAGTGGAAGGAATGGACTCAGTTTGTGGCTCCTTTTCATATGTAGGTTCTTTCTCTTGTGGGACAGGAGGCATAGGCAAATTTCTTTTATCCAAGAATGCAGCCTGTTACTCAGGTGTCATGGTCATCATTAGACTATCTTCAAGGAGAAGAATATGATTCTTGAGATTCTCAAGTAGCCCAATGACTTTGTTAGTGGATGAAGTGGGTTGAAAAGAGGATTTACGAGGATGAATGGAAAAGGGTAACAGAGGTTGTTTTGGAAGGTCTAGGAGTAACAAAGGTTTCATGACGACTTTTGGTTCGAAATTCCAAGATAGCTTCCTTATAACACCAGTGACCATAAAAAAATCTGATATTTTTTCTCTCAAAATATGCTTTGGTGAAAACAGAAGAGGAAGTTTCATTTGAAGATACTCCAATGAAAGGAATTTTGAAACGAGTAAAAATTGGAGTTAAAAACTTCCCATAAGAAAGTTTCCTATGGCTGTCAGTACTAAGTTTGAGCAGAAATTTACACATGATGAAATCAAAGTCAATTCAAATTTTCTCAATGAAGTAATAAAACAAGTAAAGTTTCATTTTGTTCACGTCAGTCCTATGACCATCAGTAGGAACCAACAAATTGAAAATGATTGTAAAAATGATCAGATTTTGAAAACTAAGATCCTCTAACTTGGTCTCAGCAGGTGTGTTAACGCGAGTACGAAAGTAAGTCATCAGTTTTTCAGTGTGAAAAAAATGATAAGCAGTTGAAAATTCTTCATATCAGAAAAAATTTGTAATTTTACTACGACAGCCTTCTTCAATTTTTGTTCTCAAAACAAGATTGACAATATCAAGAGTAAGAAGAATGTCCACTCCATTAACACGAGAAATGAGTTCAGTATGAGAGCTACTCTTCCTAAAATTGGCAAAAAACTGATGTAACATCTCAAGGGAGTAGGTGTTTGGTAGGGACAGAATATGAGACCATTTTTAAAATCAAAAAGCTTAAGAACAGGGTCTAAATCAAGCTCACGGAATTCAGAGAGAATGATGGTTCTTTAAGTGATGAAACCTTTTTGTGAAATCCACTCAAATTTATCATCATCATCGATGAATCTGGAGAATGTAGTAGATTGTGGTTTGGTTTGATCAGTCCGTTTCCTTTTATCACTGGAAATGCATTTTTCAGACCGACGAACAGATTTTCTTGTTGATGATACCTCAACTTCTTCATATCTGAGTGAGGTTGTGGGTCCAGTACTGGAAGACCCGCCTCTCAATCGCACCATAATGAAATGCCGAGTGATTTTCTTGTAGAATGTGATGAGAATGTGGATGAAATGGACTAATTGTGCTAACTAGATGAAGATGAATGCTCGAATTTGTCAAAGTGAGTGAGTTTTTTAAAACTAGATTTTCTGATGAAATTTGGGATCAGATGAATGTTTGACAGTAAAAAGAAAGTTTAGATGCTAATCTGTTTGCAAAGAGGCTGTGAGATTGTTTGTGGAATCAATTTTTAAAATTTTTTCTTGAGAAGAAACAAATTTGAACTTTTGAAGTTTGAGGGAAAAGAAAGGGTCCGTCCGAGAGAGAGAAAGTATATCTGAACCAAATAAAGGAAAAAGCCCTTTATAATACGCCTTTTTTGAGTGTCGGATGGCCGAACGAAGAGAATCATCCACACTATCGTCCGATGCAAAACCTTTTCTGGAAAATAGCTTAGAACACTATCGGACGCCCTTTCATCAACTATCGGACGTCCGATAAATCTTGACTGAAAAAAAAAATTAGATAGTCTTTTCCAAAACGTCCAATTTTATTCTTAAAGTATAAACTGATTCAAAGATGAAGCTTTTGTAAGAATATCAGCAATTTTGGTCTTTCGAACAAACATATTTTACACAAATTTCACCATTTTGGGCAAGATCACGAATGAAATGATGCTTTATGTTTATGTGCTTTGTCCTAGAGTGTTGAATGAAATTCTTTGTCAAATTTATGGCACTCATGTTACTACAATACATAGGCACACAGTCATACACTAGTCTAAAATCATTCAAGGTATGTTTCATCCATAACAATTGAATACAATATACACCGGCGGCCACATATTCCGCTTCTGCTGTATATAAAGAGATAGCATTTTGTTTCTTGCTAAATCATGATATCAAACAATTACCAAAAAATGACATGTAACACTAGTATTTTTTCTATCTATCCTACATCTAAATCATTTAGGATACATTTAAGAAATTTAAGGAAATCTTGAATTATAGTCTTTGGTATCCTAAATGTCATAAATTTGTCTTATATGATTTAGATGTATCCTAAATGACATGTACCACTCGGAACCCAAGAAAGAAATTTAAGTCTCCCATCATACTTATCTCAAACTCATTTTGTATAATAATGAAAAAATCCTTACATAAACACTCATTAGTAGCACCAAAAATAGTATCATCCACATGCATTTGCACAATTAGAAGATCATTGGAGTTTTGTTTAGTGAAAAGAGTAGTATTCACAATACCCCTTTTAAAATCATTCTCAACCAAAAAATCAGTTAAACGTTCATACCAAATTTTTGGAACTTGCTTTAACCCATACAAAACTTTTGAAAGTTAAAATACATGATTTGGATATGTCTCATTTTCAAAATCGGGAGGTTGATCAACATAAATCTCTTGGCCAATAAATTCATTTAAGAAAGCACTTTTAACATCCATTTGGAATAATTTAAAGTCCTTGAAACATGCAAATGCAAGAAACATTGTAATTGATTCTAGTCTAGACATGAGAGCAATGTTTCATCAAAATCTATTCTCTCTTCTTGAGCATATCCCTTTAGCCACTAGTCTAGCCTTATTTCTCACAACTTCACCTTTATCATTCAATTTATTTCTAAAGACTTTGTACCAATAATAGGATGACTTTGAGGCCCTTTAACTAGTGTCCAAATTTTATTTTTTTCAAATTGATTCAGTTCCTCTTGCATGGCCAAAATTCAATTTTCATTTTTCAAAGTATCATTAACATTCTTAGACTCAAAATGAGTGACAAAAGCAAAATTATCCACTAATTGTTTAGATGAGGAGCGAGTTCTTACCTTTTCGGATAGATCACTAATAATGAGTTTTTTGGGATGATTTTGAACAAACTTCCAACCTTTTGGAAGATCTTTAGGTATACTAACACTCTTGTCATTTTCTTCTAACGGTTGATTTTCTTGAAGATCATCTTCCTTTGATTTCTCTTCTAATGGAGTATTTTTTTCATCTTGAATCGTGAATTTCTTAAATCCTTCTTGAACACCTAAATCATCATTTTCACAACAACTCTTGGAAATATCATCATTAGTTTCATCAAATGTGACATGTATGGCTTCTTCTATAACAAAAGTCCTTCTATTATAGACCCTATATCCTCTTTTATTTCCACAATAACCCAAACAAATATCTTCATCGATTTTCTTATCAAATATTTTAAGATACTCCTTGATATTTAAAAAGGCAAAAAATCACGATGGCCCTCAAAAATTTAACTTTGTGCATTTTTAGTTCTCCAACTAATAAGTGCGTAAATATAGTCCTCCAATTAATAAAAATGTGCAGTTGTAGTCCTTCCGTTTCATTTGACCGTTAAGATAGATGGAAAACACGTCATGGACTGCTCACATGACATTTACTGGGGTAATCTCGTCAGCAAAATAGAGGGACTTTCCTCAAATCTCCTTCTTCTCTTTCTTCACCCCAATCAGGAAAGAAGCTTTGAGGACTAGTAGTAGCAGATTGAGAGGCCCTCAATTGAGCTGAAAATGAGAAGATTCAACACTCCAACTCTGATAGTACTAACTACACTCCTACTAATAATACACGGCCTCATATATCATCATCTCCTGAGTCTTCCTTTCCTTTGTATCATCTCTTGTTTTTATGTTTTTTTTTAAACTTTTTTGGGTAGCACAGAGTCCATAGACCGATTACCATCTTTAGAATTCACCACAGAGCATCCATCTAGCAGGCATGGTCTATTGCAGATTCATTTCCTCTTTTGTGCTAGTTTCCTTGCTGCTTTTACCAACGCTTGTGAGCCGATCATTCCCCACAAAACTAGATGCCAAGCCTTCGCCAGGATACCGTGAAGCACTGGTGTATTGGAATGGAGACCAGTGTCAAATCTCAGCTCCGAGAGACTCAAGGGAAATGGGTGTTTGTCGTCCTTTCCTCGTTCACGTGGCCATGACGCTTGATTCTGTCTATTTTAGAGGTTTCGTGGCAACAGTTAACTTGATACTCAGGCATGCTTCTTGCCCGGAAAACATTTTCTTTCACTTCATCGTAGATCCAGCTTCCAGTGCCGCCGTCTCTTCACCTACGCCTGACGAATTCGCTAGAATCCTAAGATCCATCTAAGTAAGTCTACTTTGTACCAAGAGATCTTGGTTTGTTTGATAATAAAATGAGCTACTGAGACTTGGGATAACCTTCAACTTTGTTGAAAAATTTTGCAGAACTTTGTACGGTTTAAGTGCACGTATCATATACTAACTAGGGATTGAAGTAGATGCCCCTCCTCCTAATTCTCCACTCCATCGTTCCTCAGACATCAACACCTCACCGATCTTCTTCCCTGTTGCCAGTATTCTAGGGTTTTGTAGAGGCTGGTGAAGAAGAAGTTCAAAGTGCATCCGACGTTTGAAGTTTTTGAGGGGCTTTCTTGCTCTTTGTACCGTACTGACGAGATTACCCTCAATAAATATCATGTGAGTTGTCAGTGATGTGTTTCTTATCCATTTTAACAGTCAAATTGAACGGAAGGACTACGACTGTACATTTTTATTAATCGAAGGACTATAGTTACGCACTTATTAGTTGGAGGACTAAAAACGCGCAAAATTGAAAGTTTGAGGATCATCGCGGTTTTTTGCACTATTTAAAATAAAGTATTTGCAACCAAAAATTTTGAAATGTCCAACAATTGATTTTTTATCACAAAATAACTCATAAGAAGTTTTGTTTAAAATTGGTCTCAAAAGAACTCTATTCATTACATAGCATGTCGTATTTACGGCATCGACCCAAAAATAATTTGGCAAGTTGCATTCACTTAACATAGTTCTTGCGGTTTCTTGAAGTGTTTAATTCTTTCTTTCAACAACATCATTTTGTTGAGGGGTTCTTGCAATTGAAAATACATGTGTAATTCCATTGTGATCACAAAATTTTGAAAAGTCACAAAATTTAAATTCCGCACTATTGTCACTTCTAATTTTAACAATATTCAAACCAAGTAGATTTTGAACTTTTACAAATAGAAAAACAAAATTTTTGAAAGTATCATCTTTATGAGTAAGAAAAATCACCCAAGTGTATCTGGAGTAATTATCAACAATTATTAGGCAATATTTCTTACCATCAAAGCTCATAATTTGTGTAGGACCAAACAAATCAAGATGTAAAAGTTTCAATGGTCTTGAAGTAGAAATACAATTTTTGAGTTTAAAAGAGACTTTGGTTTGTTTTCCAAATTGACAAGCATCACAAATTTTATCTTTTTCAAACTTAATTTTTTTGCAAATCTCTAACAGAATCTTTTTTAAAAATTTCTTTTAACAAATTCATATTGAAATGACAAAACTTTCTATGCCACAATCAAGAATTTTCATTTGAGACTTTAAGACATTGAAAGTTAGAGGAATTAATATTTTTAAGAATCACAACAAAGATGTCATTGAATATTTTTCCTTTGAAATTGATGTTAAAGTTTGAATCAAGAATTAAACACTCATGCTTCTTGAACAAAATAAACAAATTTCTATCACATGATTGACTAATACTTAATAAGTTATAACTCAAATTATCAACTAAAAGAATATTATGAACAAAAGTCTCACCATTCTTACCAACATTTCCTACTCCAATTGTTTTAACTTTTATCTCCAAATATCACTTTGCCACTTGATTTTGGTTTGAGATTAATTAATTATGATAGATCACCTGTCATGTGTGTTGAACATCCACTATCTATGAATCATTTTGATTCCTTAATAATGTTCACCAAATTCACCTATACAGAGTTCAAGAAATAATATTTGGTACCCTTTAATTTTTGGATCCTTGAGAATTAACATTATGTCTAACTATTCACATGCATTTTATGTTTCTTTTCATGTTCTTTCTCACATAACAATTACTTTTCATGTGACGTTTTTGACAACAAAAATTACACATAACTAAAGAGTTATTTACATGAAAAGGTTTAATAGATCTTACTTCTCTTCTCTTATGAATAGTAAATTCATTTGCACCAAAATTTAAGTTCTTTTCATGAGTGCCAAGATGAGGTTTTGATCCATTTTCTTGAAAACAGTTTTATTTTTTATGTTGAAAAAACTCATTTAGATTGTCTATTCTTCTTTTCAAATCACCTTGATTCTCTTTGAACATTTCACAAAGTTTTGTTTTTCTATCAAACTCATTTTGTAGATCAATTTCACCCTTTTCAAGTAATCATTTTCGGTTTTCAGTTTTTTATTTTCTTGAAAAAGACGTACATTGTTCTGAAGAAGAAAACTAATTTTGTGTTTTAATTCCTTATTTCTAACATAAAATTCTTTCAAACTATCATGCAATTTTTTAATGAAGAATTCAAGATCATCATTAGTTTTATCATCACTTTCAAGTTGAGAGTTACAAGTTGTTATCTCATTATTTTCAATGGCCATAAAAGTCATTTGAGCAAATTCTTCTTCCTCTTCAATTTCACTATCGGAGTTGCATTCATTCCATTTGATTTGGAAGTTGTTGAATCTTAATTTTCTTTCAGCTTGTCCTTCTTTTTTCTTCTTCATTGGATACTCACTCATGTAGTATCCAAGTTGGCCGCATTCATAGCATTTGTCACCTTACTTTTTGTTGGCCTCTTGCTTTCATTTATTTCTTACATTGTTGAATTGATTAGAATTCGAATTGCTAGATTCTCCTTTTCTGAATCTGCTTTTGTTGAGAATTCTCTTGAAACTTTTTGTGATGAGAGTTAGGTCATTGTCATCAATATCCATATCTTCACCATCCAATGAAACCGAGTAATCTTCATCTTGAGATACTTTTAGAGTAATGTTTCTTTTTACTTTTGCATCTTCTTCTTCTTATACCTTGGTCTTAATCTTCAACTCATAAGATATTAGAGAGTTTATAAGAGATTCAATAGGAATTGAATTCAAATCTTTCGCCTCTTCAATAGCAGTCACTTTACTCTCCTAATTTTTAAACAAAACATTCAAGATTTTTCTGTTTTTCTCTTCTAAGGAGTATTCCTTTTTCAGAACCTCTAAATCCTTAATAAAATCATTAAATTAACAATACATTTTATCAATATTTTCATGAGATTTCATCTTAAACGACTCATATTTAGTAATCAAGATATATTTATTTTGTTCTCTAACATTTTCACTACCTTCATGAATTTCTCTCAATTTGTCTCAAATCTCGTTAGCCGACTTACAACCTTTGACCCTAATAGATTTATTTGAAACTAAAGCACTAAATAACACATTCATAACTTTTGCATTTAAAATGAGATGAGTTCTATTCTCTGTAGTCAATTCATTTCTTATTTTCGGTCTAGATCTATGAGTATTTTCATCTTCTATTGACGCATCATATGGATCTTCATTAACAATAAATCACAATTCGATATCAATCGATTGCAATCTCTTTTCAACTCACATAATTTGACCCATTAAACATTAGAGGTCTAGTTATAGATTGTCCTTCAAAAAATATAGTATTGTTGATTGTTATTTTTGCTCCTAAGCCGGTTGAACTTAATCATTAGTTACAAACCAAATTCTGATACCAATTGTTAGACTCAAAGACAACGTAAGAGGGGGTGAATTAGGTTGATTAGAAAAACTCATCAGGTTATGGACACTTTTTGTTCAATGCAAAATTTACTCTTTTTTTTAAAAGATCACAGAATGAATCAATCAATAAAAAAGTAATATTACTTGAAAGAAGTAGAAATGATATGCAATTTAAGGATCACAAGATGATAAATAAATAAAAAGAGAAGAATTGCAAACCAATTGACTACCAAACTCTTCTTAAGCTCGAAGATCAATTCACAAAACAATGTTCTTCAAATTTGAAATACAACCAATCTTATATATAAAGGAAGGCTCACTTCTTCCTTACCCCAAACTTCACTTGGTCAAACTAGGAAGTTTTACAATCCCTCAAGATAACCCTCATAAAATTACACTATTGAAGTATTCTCTCACAAATAAAAAACTTACAAAGAATCTTACACCACAAAGAGTACAAATGTTCCTTGGAGAGTATTTTCTTACTAAAATTACTCTTGATCTTTTGTATTTTCAATGTTCAAAAAAAAGTATTTTGAAGTTTCTGACCATGCACTATTTATGGGAGATCAAGAAAGTGTTTCATTAAAACTTCCAACAGAAAGAAGGTAACTGAATAGTCGACTAGCCGTTGGGAGTATCAGACATCCGATACTTCCGATGCTTGCATCCGAAAGTGGACAGAGAGTTTGAAAAATCATTTCAATTCATTTGGACATCCGGTGATAATGTTCTTCATCTGATAAGATCGTCCAGTACCTGCCCTATCTATCAGATATCCGGTATTGTCATTGTGAGCATTCGACAGCTTTCGACTCCCTTTTTCTTCTTTCAGTTGCTTTTTGAATCAAATTTCTTCAGAGGTGAAAAACTTTCTCATTGAAAAAATATTAATTTGAATTATCCAATTGTTTTGTAAATATCAAAAAATCGGGATCAAGATCGTCACATTCATGTAAGAGTTCTTAGACAATACAAGAACAAGTATTGCTTTTAAGTAATAATAGTGAACAACTACATAGTATATATATCATGCATTGAAATGAATATAAATTCACTAACGATACTATGACATTATATCATATGCATTTACTGCTTGACCTAAATTGTGTCGATATTGTATTTTGGCTACTATAGATATTCGATTTGACTATACACTTTCATTATATATACCTGAAAGAGTGGGAGTCAAGATAGGCACGTCAACATAAGGTGTTCAATAGTTGCATACAATATTTAGAAAGTAAAAGGTAACTATTAAGCATATAGTAAGGAGTTATTATTGATTAAACAACTAAAGGTTGCCGGCTAAGTTGTTAATGATCAAATAACTCATATGGAACTCACTAGTTGATTGTATTTTGCAATTATTTTCAAACTATTATTGTTGTTTAGACACTCAAGATACTTATGTTTATATGATTTTGTGCACATTGTTGTTTATGTATAAAGTAAGGATCATTTGGTCCATAAACTTGGACCTTGAATAAGTTATATGAATTTATTCTTAAAGTCTTTTCAAAGTATTTGATTAGGAAGTATAATATATTGTCATACATAGAAGGAAGTGTTCTTGATAAGAACGTTACCACCATGATTCATGTATTATTATTTTCTAATTAAGCAACTGTTACAAAACTCTTGAATTTGGTAAGTGATAAACAAGACTTACGGCCATTTTAAGTAGCTAGTCACTCATAAGTTATCTGATTATTCCATGTGGGACAAGTGAGAAAATTTAAGACTTGCCTCTTTTAGAAGTAATCCTAACCCATATGATTGATTTTAAAGTGATTGATATTCTGATTAATTGATTGACATTTTGTCAATAATTAATTAGTATTTTTCATTTATTAATGATTGATTTGTATATTTTGCTAATTGATATCTTATTCATTCAGTTAATCAATCAATTAGTTAAAAAAGGTTATAGATTATGGCAAGATTTTTTTGATGGAAAGAAACATAAAGATTTTTATAATTGCCAATAAGAGTCCCAAGCCCAACTTATAAATAGCCTATGATATTCCATCAACACTACACTCTGTATTTACACATAGGTTAGAAGTTCCTTATTCTAATTTCTTCTTTTACATATTTTGTTTTGTTAGTATAGACAAGAAACATACATATTTTGTTTTGTTAGTATAGACAAGAAGGAGTCAAAAAGATATAGAGAGATCAACTTGTGTTTGGCAATAATGGTTAGAGGTAAGTCTAGCTAGATTTCTGTTGTGTAGTACATTTATATATAGATAATTAGTTTACTATACAAATCTTGTCATATGGCCTCCAATTGTATTGCTTGTATTTCTTCCGCCTTGGTGATTTGTAGTCGGTGGAGAACATTTGTCCAAATAGTGACCGTGATGGTTTGGTAATAGTCAAAGAAGATCTCAGATTTGTGAGAACATTTCTTCTTTGTGGATAAAGTGGGGCAACGATGCAAGTCTAGGCGCTTTGACAGTTTGAATCGAAGACGCCATTTCCAAAAAGGGACACGAGATTCACTCCTTATGTCTAACTAATCTGGAACATGAATTTCGAAGTGAAGTTTTGGATGTTGCTAATGATTTTTTGAAAGAGATCAAATCTTTTGAGCAGGAAATCAATCATAGGCACGCCGTTTTCTCAGGTTGCTAATTAAGGCAGTCTAGTAATTTCCCTATTGTAAAAGATGATCTTATGGAATTCATGGACTCTCTATTGGAGAATCTAGTTGATTTTCTTTACCAGAAATTTGAAGATCCATATACAGCACAACTTTTCGAAGCCCTTGAAGACAAGCTAACATTCTTGAAAAGTTTCATTCGTTTTGCCATACTGCGAAGTGTTGAAGATATGCAATTGGGAACTTCATTGACTCATACTCAAGCTGCTTCTATCGAGCAGCACGCCTCTCTTTTATGCGCCTATTTGTCATGGATTACAAACGGAGCAGGGAAATTGAGAAAAGTATTTCGGTACTTCGGTAGCAGATTTTTCCTGTAGAACCTGAAGTCTATGAAACCTGTTTGGTGGCCCTTACTGCTTCAAAGTCTTCAAGACAATCACACGAGGACACAGATGAGAATATATTGAAAGACTTCGTTGGTTATCTTCTTTGTATTCTTTGGGAGATACTGAAATCTGGTACTTGTCTTATGATTTCTCTGAAGGATCAACTGCAAATACTTTATGAGTAACTAAAGTCCTTGAGAAACATTCTCAAGGAAAAGATGAATAAGTTCGATGGAAAAATGAGAGATCTTATCGGAGTTGTGATCTCTGATGCAAGGCTTGTCATTTGCCCTCTTTTTCTGAATGCAATGAAAAAAGGGATCAGTCAAGGAAATAGATGTCGGGTATTTTGATTTGCTGGAAAGGATTAAGCTTATCAAGGCAAAAATTGCAAACAAAAGTCCAGAAACATTATCATTCAAATTTCCCAAGACCAATGAGTTGGGCTTTACTGATTATCTTATAGAAAATATGATGGGTCTGACAAGTCCTGAGGCTCAGTCGATTGATCTTGCAAATTAATCTAGTTCAAACAGTCTAGGAAGAACTTGTTTTCTTGCATAATTTCTTAGGGTAATTGTTGAGTTGTGGAATGAAGATAAGGGGCTCCATGCACTTTGGGATGGTGTTGTACAGGTGGCATTCAGGATGGAGTTTCTTATTGAATCCATAATAATTGGAGATATTCTAGATTCTTCTTCACTGTCATTTGATTCCATTGTAGAAATTAAGATCATTAAAGTTGAGGCCTTGAAGGTTTTTGTTAGCAAATGACCTGATGTCAATGTTAAGGAATTTTTCTATGACAGATTCAGTTACATGCCATCACAAGGAGAAAAGCCAACAGCCAATGATGTGGTGGTGGGTTTTGAGGATGAGGCAACATCGGTAATCAATTGGCTCACAAGGGGATCACATCAAGTGCAAAATCATATCGATTGTAGGTATGTCAGGACTTGGTAAGACAACTTTAGCTAATAAAGTTTACAATGATTCTTTAGTTATGTCTGAGTTTCATATCCGTGCTTGGTGTACTGTTTCTCAAGTGTATCACAAGGAAAATCTTTTAATTTGAAGTTTGACTTGTATTGATTCCAAGCTTTCTTGCAGAAGTTTTAAGATGCCTGAAGAAGATTTGGCTGAAGAAGTTTACAGACGTTTGAAAAGAAACAGATGTCTCATTGTTTTGGATAATGTATGGGACATTAACACATGGAACAGATTGGGAGCCTAGTTTCCTAATGATGAAAATGGAAACAGAGTTATCATAACAAGTCAGCTTTGTGATGTTGCTTTGCTAGATAAACTCGACAGGGACCCTCATTCTCTTGGTCAACTCACGACGAGAGCTGGGATCCGCTAAAGAGAAAGTTAGCTCCTACAAAGGATTTGCCTTCAAAATTATGTGACCTCCGAAAGCAAATTGTGGAATTGTGTCAAAAGGCTGCCTCATCTATTGTCATTCTTGCTGGAATTCTAGCACATACTAATGAAGATGGTTGGAAAGTTTAAGTTCGAGCAACGTTTCAAGTACAAAACAATGAACTGCTGCATTAGAGCTGAGTTACAAAAATTTACTGGATAATCTTCAGCCATGTTTCCTTTATTTTGGAGCATTTCCTGAAGACAACGAACACTGAAGGGTTTGCACAAAAAACACAGTTCAAGAGTTCAGAGGACGCGGCAAATGATTACATGATGTATTTGTTGGGGAAATCGGGTAATTTCCCACTCAAGAAATACAATTAGTGATTAAACCGATTTAGTAATTCCCAGAAAAGATCGTCGAAACAATCTCCTTAGATAGAATTACCATTCCAAGTAAATTTCCAGGAAAGACTGGAGGGGTCACAAGTGGTCCCACTTAAAACCCAGTCTCCTAGACAGAACTTACGTGCACGGTGTATTATCACAACTATACCCGTGTATACATAAATAATACGTACACACGAATAAGAAAAATACACCCAAATGAATCGTATAAAATACTACAAATAAACCCGACAAATATAGACAAATATATTGAATACTATACTACAATAGAAAAGAAACTAATAAATAAATGCGGAACAAATAAAAGAGATAAGGAAAAAACGCACCCGAAAAATTGATAACGGAGTTCGGCCAATTTTGCCTACTCTCCGAGCACCACTCAACCAACCTGCTCTTATAAATTTTTCGGAGAAGAAAGAATTATAAAAGAATTACAAAATCCTTTTTGGATAATTCTTTTGTTTTCTTTTTCTTTGGTACAATTAATTGGGAAGGCTTGAGTGCTTATTTATAGCTCTCAAATCCTTCTCTAATTCATAAACCTATCGATGTGGGATGAATATTTCTGCCACCAAAATCCACAATTGTGAGCTGTGGAAAAATTGTCAAAGTTCACAATTGTGGCTTTGATTCAACAAATCTCCACCTTGGCATAAATATAATCCCATCCAAAAATACAAATCTTCTCACTCAAAAAAAAAAAACAAACGGTTCTTACGGTGCTTCCAAATTTGCACCGTCAGGCGCCAACTCAAATGTGTAGGATGTTAACCAAGTTTAAACAATGTTCAAACTTGGCTCTTGTAACCATCTTGGTTAGCATATCTGCAGGATTCTCCGCAGTCCGAATCTTTTGGAGAAAAATATTCTCTTTTTCGAGAATTTCCCGCACAAAGTGATAGTGAACATCAATGTGCTTCATTCTTGCATGCAAGACCCAGTTCTTTGCTAAGTGAATAGCACTCTGACTGTCACAAAACAGGTCAATGTGTTTTTGACCAACTCCCAAGTCTTTAAGCAATTCTTGAAGCCAAATTGCCTCCTTCACAGCTTCTGTAATCGCCATGTACTCTGCCTCCGTTGTTGACAAAGCCACCGTTGACTGCAAAGTAGACTTCCAACTAACTGGCACTTTGGCAAATGTGAACAAGTAGCCAGTTGTAGAACGTCGCTTATCCAAATCACCTACATAGTCAGAATCACAATATCCAACTACACATTGACCAAGTGATTTATCCTGTTCAAATACTAATCCAACATCTACAGTATATTGGATATACCGTAGAATCCATTTCACAGCTTGCCAATGACCCTTGTCCGGATCATGCATAAACCTGCTTACCACACTAACTGCCTGTGAAATGTCGAGTCTCGTACACACCATTGCATACATTAAGCTACCAATTGCATTAGCATACAGGACTTTCGCCATGTATGCTCGCTCTTCATCCGTTTTTGGAGATAATAGGCTACTAAGTTTCAAATGAGGAGCAAGCGGAGTACTTACAGGTTTTGAATCTCCATTCATGCCAAAACGTTGTAGTACCTTCTTCAAATACTGCTTCTGTGTCAGATTTCAACTTGGCTCTTTGATGCTATCAGCATATCATCAACGTATAAGAGTAAGTAGATGTAGGAATCATCTCGTAGCTTGCGCAAATACACACAGTGATCGTATTTGCTTCTTGCGTACTTCTGACCTATCATGAATTGGTTAAATTGTTTGTACCATTGCCTCGGTGATTTTTTCAATCCGTACAACGATTTGCTCAATTTACAAACCCAATTTTCTTTACCAGCAACTTTAAATCCATCTAGCTAAAACATATAGATTTCTTCCTTCAAGTCACCGTGAAGGAACGCGGTTTTTACATCAAGTTGAGCTGGCTCCAAATTCAACTGTGCTATCAAGGCCAACAAAATTCTAATAGAGGAATGTTTAATAACTGGAGAAAATATCTCATTATAATCAACTCCCTCCTTCTAAGTGTAGCCTTTAGCCACCAATCTTGCCTTGTAGCGAACATCAGTCTTGTCAGGAAATCCTTCTTTCTTTGCAAATATCCATTTGCATCCAATTGCCTTCTTGCCCTTCGGTAGTTGTGTCAACTTCCACGTCTTGTTCTTCTGAAGAGATTGCATCTCTTATTCCATAGCATCTTTCCATCTATCATTTTTTGTATTTCGAACTGCTTCAGAAAATGTGGATAAAACATCATCAATAACTGGAAGTGCATAAGCCACCATGTCAACAAAACGAGCAGGTTTATGAATTTCTCGTCTTGCCCTATTGACGGCAATTGACTCTTGCTGCTGTTGAGGTTCTTGGATTAAAACCTCTTTCTCATCTGACTCCTTTTCTGCCATGGGAGAGTCACTGATTGTGCTATTTGCTGGACTCATCATTATTTGTTCAAATTTCACCTGTTTCGGCGTACACTCCACCTGTTGCGGAGTACCACTGGTCCCATCTTGTGCTACCTTATTCAATATGACAGATTCATTAAAGGTAACATCCCTGCTGATAATGGTTTTCTTTACTTCTAGACACCACAACCGGTATCCCTTAATTCCAGCATTAAAACCCATAAAGAGAGCCTTCTTTGCACGTGGATCCAATTTTGATTCATTTACATGATAATATGCAATAGAACCGAAAATACGCAAACAATCATAATCTGTTGCAGGTTTTCCAGACCATATCTCTAATGGAATCTTGCCACCTATTGCAGATGATGGCAAGCGATTGACGAGATGTTGAGCGTATGTCACAGCCTCAATCCAAAACTTTCTGCCTAATCCAGCATTAGACAGCATGCAACGTACTTTCTCCAGTAGTGTCTTGTTCATACGCTCTGACACCCCATTCTGCTGTGCTGTTTTTCTAACTGTGAAGTGCCGAACTATGCCACATTCTTGGCATATCTTCTGGAAAGGATCACTCTTATATTCTCCGCCGTTGTCTGTTCGGAGGATCTTGATCTTTCTTCCCGTTTGGTTTTCAACTTGAGCTTTCCATTTAAGGAAAATTCCTAGCACCTCATCCTTGCTTTTCATAGTAAATACCCAAACTCTTCTGGAAAAATCATCAATAAAAGTGACAAAATAATACCTTTCTCCAAGGGATGGAGTCTTGGCAGGTTCCCACACATTTGAGTGCACATAATCCAAAATACCCTTGGTATTATGGATACCAGTGCTAAATTTCACTCTTCTTTGTTTTCCCAAAGCACAATGCTCACAAAATTCTAATTTGTAAACTTTCGTACCTTTCAATAATCCTTGCTTGGCAAGATTTTGCAAGGATTTTTCACCAGCATGTCCCAATCGCATGTGCCACAACTTTGTTGCCTCCGCATCCTTCTTGCTACTGAAAGATGTTGCTATTGCTACTGTCCCAACAACTGTACTACCTTGATAGTAATACAGATTATTCTTCCTCATACCTTTCAACATCACAAGTGCTCCCGAATTTACTTTAAGAACTCCATCTCGCATCTTCACTTCCAAGCCTTTTGACTCCAAGAGTCCCAAGGAGATGAGATTCCTCTTCAAATTCGGCACGTACCGAACATTCTTCAAGATTCTAGTGGATCCATCATGATTACGCAGCTTGATTGAACCTATCCCACCTGTTTTACATGGATTGTCATTTCCCATGTACACAACTCCACCATCAAGTTCTTCAAATTCAAAGAACCACTCCCGCATGGGAGACAAATGGTATGTATAAACTGAATCCAAAATCCAATCATTTGGGTGGGATGTTAAAGGTGATACAGCCAAAGAGAAATCTGATTCCATGTCACTTTTGCATTCTGCAACATTTACGTCTTGCGGAGCTTTCCCTTTCTTCTTCAACTTTGGACAGTCTTTCTTCCAGTGCCCTTTCTCACGATAGAAAGCACACTCATCTTTGGCAACTCTGCTTTTCGATTTGGACCTTCCTCTTCTCCCTTTTGATTGGCTTTGTTGACGACCTCTTGCCACTAACGCTTCATCTGCTGCAGCTACTTTCTTTTTCATTTTATTCTACTTTCTCAATTCACGACTACACAAAGCAGAACATACAGCATCTAAAGACACATTCTCCTTCCCATGAAGTAACGTTGTTTCCAAATGTTCAAATTCATCAGGAAGGGATGACAACAACATCAAAACCAAATATTCATTTTCAAAATTTACATCTAAATTTAACGGGTCTGCTACTAATTGATTAAACATAGTGATGTGTTCATTCATAGTAGTACCTGGTTGGTAATGGAATCGGAACAATCTTTTCTTCATTAGAAGTTTATTCTGACCACTCTTCTTCAGAAATTTCTCCTCCAATACCCTCCACAATTTCCATGCAGAAGTCTCGTTCTTGAAAGCATATTTTTGCTCTTTGGACAAACACGATCAAATAGTTCCGCATGCCAACCGATTTATGGTACTCTATTCCTTCTCTTCTATGTCATCTGGTTTCTTTTCTTCAATAGCAATGTCAAAACCCTGTTGGAAAAGGGAGTCCATGACCTCGCCTTGCCATATGCCGAAATAGCCAGTGCCGTCAAATGTCTCCACCGCCACCTTCAAACTTGACATTGGAATTCTCGACCATGTGGACGAGGAAACCGATGCCCCAGATATAATTTTTGACGTGGAATTGTCAGATGCCATTACACACTCAAATGATACTATTCAATATAACAACCTACAAACTAGCCAAAGGACGAACCTTCGGCTCTGATACCACTTGTTGGGGAAATCAGGTAATTTCTCACTCAAGAAATACAACTAGTGATTAAACCGATTTAGTAATTCCTAAGAAAGATCGTCGAAACAATCTCCTTAGACAGAATTATCATTCCAAGTAAATTTCCAGGAAAGGCTGGAGGGGTCACAAGCGGTCCCACTTAAAACTTAGTCTCCTAAACAGAACTTACGTGCACGGTGTATTATCACAACTATACCCGTGTATACATAAATAATACGTACACACGAATAAGAAAAATACACCCAAATGAATCGTATAAAACACTACAAATAAATCCGACAAATATAGACAAATATATTGAATACTATACTACAATAGAAAAGAAACTAATAAATAAATATGGAACAAATAAAAGAGATAAGGAAAGAACGCACCCGAAAAATTGATAACGGAGTTCGACCAATTTTGCCTACTCTCCGAGCACCACTCAAGCAGCCTGCTCTTATAAATTTTTGGGAGAGGAAAGAATTATAAAAGAATTACAAAATCCTTTTTGGGTAATTCTTTTGTTTTCTTTTTCTTTGGTACAATTAATTGGGAAGGCTTGAGAGCTTATTTATAGCTCTCAAATCCTTCTCCAATTCATAAACCTATCGATGTGGGATGAATATTTCTGCCACCAAAATCCACAATTGTGAGCTATGGAAAAATTGTCAAAGTCCACAATTGTGGCTTTGATTCAACAGTATCTCATTGGCAGAAGTTTATTCATGGTTTCGAAAAAATATACATTGGTGAGGCAAAAACTTGTCACATTCATGATTTGTTACATGAGTTTTGTGTCATTATAGCGAAAGACGAAAATTTTTTGCAGCTAGTACGTGGGTATGATGAATCGACTACTTTGCTTAAATATCTGCAAGCTAAAATGCAGGTTTTTGGGGCTCGAGGATTTTGCTTGTGATGCAACTAACAAGATTCTAGTACTCGACTTTCTAAGTCGACTAGAATCACTCATTTTGAATTTCAAGCAGTTTTGCGATGTGCAATGCTAGATAGAGTTTCATTTCTCTCCGACTATTAAAACATGGACTCTGTCTTGCTCTCGCTTGCCCTAGAACAAAATATCAGCAATTGCATATCTTCCCAATCTTGAGGTTCTCAAATTATTTGAGCAAGCCTTTGAGGGAGAAATGTGGAGTAGGGAAGCAGAGGAATTCCCTGAAGTCAGATTCTTGAAATTGGCTTCCATAGACATTGTCCAATGGATTGCCTTGGATTGCGAGGACCATTTTCCTCATCTACAGAAATTAGTATTGGAAAATGTCATATTTTGGAGGAGATCCCTTCTTCTTTGGGCAATATTTCAACTCTTGAAGTAATTGAGGTGTCTTATTGTCCCATCTGATTGTCCCAATTGCGCAAGTTCGCATGTTCAATAGAGCAAATTCTGGAAGAACAAATGAGCATGGGATATACTGATCTGAAGATCCTTAATTCGTCCTCCTAAAAGGATTACTGATCTATGCAAGTGCGTTTGATTTGGGCAGCCATTTTACTCACTTTAAATTCTACTTAAAATCCCTTCTTTCTGTAACACTACTAGCTTTGTTGCATTAGTGTAGCATCAGTATTAAGTTGTTCAAATTTTGTAGCGTATTTCTTTTGTTATAGCAGATTAGAGCTGTCCCATGTTTGGTGCTGCTCCTGAAGATTTAATTCAATGAAGCTGTGGTATTTTTTTGGGGATAATTTCACTAACCTCCCCTGAGGTTTTCAACAATTACAAAGAGCTTTCCCTAGGTTTTAAAATTACATATACCCCCTACTTTTACTGTTTAGTAACAATATAGGTCCAATAAGATGGATTTTCTCACAAAAATTTTAAGGGATAATTTTAAAAACCTCCCCTGAAATTTCTGACAATTTCACTCACCTCCCTTCGGGTTTGAATAATTATACTAACTTCCCTTTATGTAGTAAAATGATTATAATATCTTTCACTTATAAATAATTTCTATAAAAAAAACCCCTACAACTATAACTAGTCTTTCATTCTAAACCAATGGCTACCACACAAAATAAACTCTTATTCTCTCTCTCTCCAACCTTCTTTCTCCTACACCTCATAATCTACTAGTTTTTCGTAATTGCCATCTACATAATTATCTAATACATCTTGAATCCTCATTATTATAGAAATAGATCCACTCTGCCCTTTTTTGTTTTCTTTTTTTTTTGTAAGTATTATTAAGTTGAAATTGCCAAATGACAAATTGCAGGATCAGATTTGTTGTCAAACTAAATTAAAGTGAAAAGGATGGTGGTGATATAAAGTACAGACAAGAAAATAAAAGTGATAGCTGAAAAGGAAACATGGATTGAGGTAGGTTATGTTATTATGCCAATTGTGTAAAAAAAAAAGAATTTTGAGATATAAAAACTGCAACCAGATTTGCCTAAAGACATGGGATATGGTTTCTAGTGTTGCTTTTGGTTGCTCCGTGTTAGTATTCTTGGTGGGTTATCTTATTTTAGCATCAACAAGGTTGCAATCATTTAGATTGAGTTTGGACAGTGACATTTGTCAATTCAAACAGTGAATTTAGGCCAAAAAAATGAGAATAAAGATTATGTTGAATGCAAACTTTAATTATCACAGTTGATTTGCATGAGAAGCTTTTGTGGGAGGGGGAGGACTAGTCGGTTGTCAAAATTGTGAGAATATGGGGATTAAGTTGAAGTGGTTTATTGAATTCATGAGAGTGGTGGTTATATCGTTTACAATAGTTGCAACGTGGATGAGATTTAGTAGTGAGTGTTCCCTCTTCTAAGTAACAAAGGGGTACTTTAGGATTTTTGAGGACAAATTTAGCATACTAGGTCTATATTGTTACTGAAATGCTAATCATAGAGGAGGTAAGTGCAATTTTTTAAACTAGAGGGGAGCTTCCTGAAATAGTTAGAAACCTCAAGGAAGGTTTATGAAATTATCCCAAATCCTAAATTGCCTTTTTGTACAAAACTAAGAAAGAAAAATATAGTATACTCAATCATTTTCTTCCACACTTTGCACAAATCAACAAGTCTAATTCCTAATAATCATTCAAACATAAATTCTAAAACCAAGTGATCGTCCAAAAGATTCCAAATTGCATATATAATATCAATACTTGCCATGGAAAAAAAAACACACGCAATCCCCATTGATAACCAATTTTATACTCCAAAATTAAATATCAATGCTCAACTACATTTTTAATACAAGTTAATTTAACCTAAAACCACTATTACAACCATCCTATGGTTTTTAAAATATTAATATCTCAAAAGTAAAAAATAAATTCTAACTCCATGATAAAATCAAAATAAAAAATTTCTAATCTAATGAAAGAAATCCTTATGTAATTATTGACATTTTATAAAAGTTTTTCTTGACAACAAACAAATATGACAAATTCCACATCTTTAGTTTTTCTTTCTATTTCAATAATCAATTTCATTATTTATTTCTGTATTACTACGAGTTTCTTCATTTTCTTCTAATTTGACACATAATCTGCTCCCTCTATTGATTTTGTAATTTTAATTTTCTAATAACCACAAAATTGAAGATAATAAAAAGATGTTATATTAACTAGAAAGGAGAGGAGCGAAAAATAGACAAGAGACAGAAAAATAGATTTTTTTGAGTTTTGTAAATTTATTGTGTTAAATTTAAAATTATCTACCAATTGGAGGGTATTATAGGTATTTTCCTATGCTAATGGAGGTCAGTGTAATTTTTTAAACCTAAGAGAAGTCGAGTGAAATTATTAGAAACATCAAGGGGGTTTCTAAAATTATCCCTTCAAAGAAAGAAAAAGACAAACTTTCAATCCTCGTAATAAAGTGCCATAGTTGATTATTCATCTCGCTGTTGGCGCCGCATAGGAACACGATAGTTTTTCTTTTCGGGAGAATTAAAGTTTTTGTCCATAATGTTTGATTTTTGTGCCAAATTGGTTCCCAGTATTTTGATAAAAACAAATTTAGTTCCTAAAATTTGTGATTTTAGTCAGATTTAGGATAACTAATTAAAATGGAACAATGAGGAACGGTTAACATTAAATTGCCATTATTCGAAAACTTTGATTTTTCACTTTTTGTCTCTAATATTTTGATTTTGAATCATTATATTTTTCTAGTTTTTGAAAAGTGATAGCATTAAGAGTTTTAGTATGAATTGAGATGGAAATTAGATGAAATGGTATTAAATGGGTACTAAGAATTCTAATTAAACTGCCTTTTCTTCTCTTTTTTATTTTTATTTTATTTATTCATGCTAATAATATATCATATGTTTCTTTCTTTTACATAGCTAGTATCAAATTTAGTTTAATATATGTATATTATTGTTAATAATTAATTGATAATGAGTTTTATTATTTTTATTTCTAATGAAAATTAAAAAAAAAAACTTAACTGAATATCCTGTTAAAATGTAAGAAATATATACCTTTTGTAAATTAATTTGATCTTTTTTTTTGATAGTTTGATAGGTTGTCAATTGAGTTTGAAAAAAAATTGACGTTTTATACACATGATATGAATCATTATTATCAAGGTACAAAGAGATATTAAAATAAATGCTTTAAACCTACCCAAAAAAAGACAACAAAAAGAAAATAAAAGATAGTACCTAAACAAAAGTCTGATTAAACATTAAATTATAATTCAAACAAGTAGAACTTCAATTAGCATAAAATCAAATCATGTGCATGACTTCTTAGTCATTATGCTATATAGTGGGTTACTTGAAAAGGACGAGAGTTTCTTGGCTAAAATTTTGTCGTTGCAAGGTCTGCAAAACTCAAAGTTGTGCATGTCGAAGGATTTTATATATTCATCGATCGAGTCTGGCTAAAGAAACACCCGTTACAATGCACGACTGTTTGGAAATGTTGTTGTTGTCTATATGACTGGGGATGAGTGAGTGTTGCTAAATGACAATTCCGCAGTCAGGGAAAAGGAGATTGAACAATGACCTAATGGCTTTAAGACAGACAAATCTTGATTTGAGAACATTGTTAGTCAAGTTGTAGATGTAAGTTAAAGATGCCACGTTTACCTGAGAATGTAATTTGTTTATCCTCTTCAAATTGGGTAATATTTTGAAGAGTTAAGTGGTCATGGTGATAGAGAATTTTTTCTGAAAGTTTTTCAGAAGTTTCACATTACTCATTCAACTTTTTTTGTAGTAGCTAATTCACTTAATTCTTTAAAGTGTTTCATCTTGATAATTCTGTTAAACTTTAATATTGAGAGAGAGGAAAACTAGACCCAGGTGAGAGACATGTCTGCTAGGATGGACAATTTCATCATTCTGCACCCCAAAAAAATTCCATCTACCCCTTATTGAATTAGCTTAGGATTTTGTGGGAAGATGCCCTAGGCTTGTGGTGGCAAAAGACAAACTTTCAATTCCAGTGATAAAGTTTTATGGTTGATTATTCATCGCACTGTTTGCCCATCAGAGGAACATATCAACTGTTTCTAAAACAAATGTATGAAATTACAGGGTTTGAATCCTGAGTTTAGCATTTGGAAAGCAGAAAGGACATGAAGAGGGGTACGAGAACTATAAGAAAAAAAAGGTAAAATTATAGTTTTTACAGATGCATTCAACAAAAATTGTGCCATGACCCTCTTTATTCTATTTAATCTTCTTGCTTTCATTATGATGTTTGGATGCTTTTTCCCTCTTGCTTCATTCCTGTGACAGTAAACAAATTTTAAAAATAACATGCTAAGCAATTTCTTTTCATGGTTATAGATTTACCATTAACTTTTTCAAGTGAAGAAAAAAAGAAAGAGAAAATGAAAAAAGGGTCACAATACAATCTTTTTTCCAATGAGGGCATAATAAATTTAAATTTTGATCATCAACGGGTAATTTGTAAATTTTGTTATTGTTGGGAGCCTTTTGCTACTGACCCATAATTATAGAGGGATAATATGAAATTAAGCCTTAATGTAAAACTTGAAATATGTTGGCCGTAGGGCTGACTATGACCGAATTGGCTGCTTAATTACAAGATAAGTAGGATGCCTTCAATGTAAAGTAGGATACCCTTTTAACATTTTTATGAACATTGGATTTCTGATGATTCTGATATTGGTCCAATACCACACCTCCGTAGAATTCCAGAAGAACATTTGTTTGTGATCCCACGGGCCTTACTTTTCGTGTATTGCGAATTACTAATTTTTTTATCTTTTCTTTTGTTTCAATTAAAATTCAAATTTATACGACTCAAAAAAATAATTATTTGCATAAAAAATTATAGTTCCTGGAAAAGCAACTGAAAAAAAATCTAGTTAACCATTAAAGTCATAGAACTTTGAAATTAAAACCAGTAGAACGTTCAATTAACATAATTCAAATCACATGCGCGACTTCTTTCTTAGTTGTTATGCCATATCAATGGCTTACTTGAAAGCGACGAGAGTTTATTGGCTTAGATTTTGTCGTTGCAAATAAAGTTTTTAATGAATTGAATCGAGTTGAATATTTAGTGTTCAAACTCTGTCTGTATATTATACGAATAAGGTTTGCAAACTCAAAGTTATACATGTCACGATAGACTTTATATGGTCTTTACATCTCGTTTCTGAAACATCACCTCTCAAAGAAGATTCAAAGTGAATTACCGGACAAGCCTAATTGATTTTTTTTTTTTCGATAAACTCCGTACATGAGAAGGGATGTTAGCATATTTTTATTATTAAAGAAAAGAGGCTTTAAAAGTCATTAGGAGGGCACACAGATCTGACCTCCATTAAACCAAAAAAGCAGTAGATCTTTGATTCTTGGCTACATGAAAGGTTTTTTTATTTTTTTCTCATGTCAATTCCTTTGAGTGGTTTTGGAATATTCTCTGGGTTAAATACAAAAAGTTATCATAGCCAAAATTTTAATAAAATAACTTGAACGATTTTTCAGTTAATATGTGGTTAAAAGGAAGATGTCTTCCTTTAATTTTTTTTAACATAAAAAGGCAAAAGGTAATAATAAAAACTTCGAAGAACGTCGTTTGTCACAGAAATTGCAATTGTTTTTTCAATTTTTTGATAAAAATAGACGGTAGGATTCGGAAAGACGATGACATCCACTTAACTTCAAATTCTCATTCCACACAATCATTGTTTGTTAATCTCACAATTACCACAAGTGACATCTGACAGTACATTGTGAAAAGATAAATAGTACTTTGACTTATTCGTGAATCTCTTAATTAGCATTTACCCGGTTCATTTTAGCGGTCTATTTCGATTAGTAGAGTAAATAACTATCAAACGCCTAAAGTTCATCATAGTATGACTTTTCGATTGGAAATTTAATTCTACTTGTATCACCTATGCGATTTGTCAAGGGACTTCCAAGTAAATTAGTAGATTGACCAACTCTGTATATACATGACAATGGACTATCTCCACTTTGCATCTCAAAAGTTTATCACTTTTTTACTTTATATCCTAAATTTCAATTTTGAATATTTTATACTATAAACTTTAATTTTGGACTCTTTACATCTTAAATTCTAAAATTTATCCCATTCAAGTCTAATCAATGGCAACAACAGTAAAATTAACGGAATAGAGGAATTTACAATTCAATGACATTGTGGCAAAAGTGGCCAAAAGTAGTCAAAAGAACACAAAACAAAATGATACACTATTATACATTTACGTCGTCTTTTATCTCGTTAAATTACTAACAGTATTCGTGATTAGAACCACGTAAAATAATGACTAAGTGTTGAAAGCAATGTTTTAAAAGGTAAAAGCGTTGGACGATACGTTTTGTCTCCACCTCGATGGCAAATTTTGAATAAATAAGATTAAAATACTTGTAATATTATAAAGAAACATCGTAAAGTCATACCATTTATGTGATAAAAAAATTATTATGTTAAACTAATACTAACTAGAGAACAAAATTTGAAACTTTGAAATGATTTGGGGCTCAATCATAATTTTTAAATGGTAAACAACAATAAGAAACCTTAAATGGGGAAATTTTAAAGTTGAAAAAACATAATGGATTTATAAGCAAAAAAGAAAAAAAAATCAGATTATATCCCTAGGTGCTATGCAGTCGTTCACTTTGGTTCCTCCTAGTGCCGTTTCTTTCCTCTTCACCTGCTCCCTGCTCCCCTCTGCAACCCAAACCAAATTGTAAGATTTATTTCTTTTGTCTTGTTCTTCCCAATTCCTCAATCGTCTTAGGTTCTTCTATTTATGTCTTCTAATTTATATTACCTTGTACTGCTCTTCAGATCAAAATCTGATTGTATTTTTTTGTACTTCAAAATTCTGTTCTTTTATACCAGTTCACGCCCCTGAGGCGTGCACCTTTCGCGCCTCAGGTGACGCCTTGAAGTCATCCACATCACTAGGCGTTCGCCCAGGAGAAGTTGCGCCTCATCTGGAAGCCCTGAGGCAATACTACTTCGCCCTGCCTTGGGCGCACCCCAAGTTCGCCTTTAAAAACTCTGGTTGAAAGTGGTCAAAAAGAGTTAAGCGATTGTAGATAACACAAAATGATACATTGTCATTAATTTGTAGTATTCTTTATCTCATTAATTTTGCTTATATTGTCATTGATTGAAGTTAAATGAGACAAACTTAAGAGTTTAGACTTTAGAGTGCAAAGTGTCCAAAATTCAGAGTTTAAGATACAAAATATCCAAAATTAAAGTTTAGAATACAAATGAAAAAGTGGTACACGTTTGAAGCTGCAAAATGAAGTTAGTCACAATACTATAAGAGTCAAGGTATAATGTTAACAATGAACAGCTAAGTGAGAAATTGGTAAAAACTTTTGACGAGCACGGGGTATATATATAACAATTAGTTCATCCACAGTCAATTTTTACATTTATAAATTCCTAAATACCCAACACGTGATTTTTCGCAAATATATGTGTCATTTATTCAGCATAGAGGTATTAGATATCAATCCCACAGGGAAAATTTTCAATTACTGGTAGTTTTCAAGCTCCTTTATTATTTAGACTATCACAAGTATAAGGAATTAAATCTATACTATAAAAGTAACAAAAACACAACAGAAAACTCCTTGAGATATGGAATTCCTTACTCCTCTCGCAAATGAAGTTACCGGTTAAGTGAATCCAATTATCTTGACTAGTTATGGCGTAATTTCCTAATGTATGTGAAACTTACTCTCGTCGTGAATCAACTATACTTGTAATTAAGCCATACATACTCTAGTGGTTATGAAATTAACTGCAATCTCATTTCTTCTATAAAATTACATGAAACAAATCACTAAAGCCACATAGGTACACCTTTACTCTCGTGAGTGTACTCCCTAGGTTTATCACTTCCTTAAACTAGTGTTACATTTCAATTCTCATTGCAATCTTAACACCTTTAGATAATCACAATTAATGGCTGGTTAATCATGATTAGATAAACAAAATTGATAAATAACTTGTTCAAAATAATATCATCAAATAACCAAGTAAATATCACTAATAAGATACAAAAAATTCATCCATACTCTAGGCATAAACTTTAACTAAACATGTTAAAACACAAAGCCAAACTTGTATTATAACTAAACATTAAATCCAATACAAGAGAGAAAGTAGTAGAAGAGATATCACTCTTGTCACATGAGATCAACCTCTCCGTCTTTGCTCCTCAATTTTCATCCAAATTTAACTACAAATACAAGAAGGATAAACTACACTACCTATACTATACTACTTTAATTAATGAACTAAGGAAATTCTAGTGAAAACTACATTTTGATGAGTTTCTCTAGCCTTCTAAAGTTGTGAAAATGTTTTCCAAGGCCTATATTTATAGAAGAATTCAAAAGCCAAATGAACTGTTTCTAGTTGCCATTTTTGAATCTTGAAACTCTCAAAGATTGCTTCTCAAAATTTCCATGCTCATATGATCATTTCCAGCCAAAATCTTTGCAAAAAAAGTGGTCAAAAAGGTTGTGTGAAAAGAGCACAAGTTGCAGATTAAGTTGTAGCCGAAATCCATGAAAACGCGGGTAGAAAACGCAGCCCATGCTGGCGTTTTGACCCCTTGTTTTACTCTTTTTGCAAGTTTGCTCATTCTGGGCAGATTTCATCGTTGCTTTGTTTCCAACTTCAACTGATCTTGATGTGAGAGGATGAGCTAGCTCTTGTATAAAACATGAAAGTTGTAGCTCTTTGAGTTATCTTTCCAATGCATCAAGAATTATCCAATTTGGAGCTCTGTGGACCGAGAAATAACCAAAATACCCTCAACTGGTCAGAACCTTATTTCAGCTTTCAACCATCAAAATGCACTTTTGTATTTCGACTTTTTGACTAGGAAAACGACTAAAATATACTTCAATATCTTCATACCAAATGTAGATCTATCTCTTAACTTCAAAATGGTTTAAGAATCACCTCATTCATGCTTGTAGCTCAAGATATTGTCAAAATACCACAAGTTGTCAAAACTGAAAAACTTCTTTTCCATCCTTTGATTATTTTGCACTTCTTGTCTTCTTTTTATCACCTCAAATCATCATTAATAATCCAATTATCTTCTAAATTTATGCCATTTGATAATTGAATCATTGAACCTACAAACACATGAAGTTTTCACCAGTAAAATCCATAGAAATGCAATTTTTGCCACTTAAAGCATAAAATGCATATTTTCACTAGAAACTTAGTTAATTAGCTAAAACATGACTAAAACACACCAAAACTAAATAATCAAATAACTTAAATCACGTAAAATATGTACTTATCAACTTCATTTCGGTTTTCTCCTTCAAGTCACAAGCGTATATCGAACTTATTCTCTAATAAATGCGAATATAATTTTCGTGGTGTCTTAATTCAAATTACTGAAATCCGTTGTTCACCACATTTTTTAACATGTGTCAAAGCTTACCGAAGTATTATTGGCCAATTAACGATCACACGACTAAGAACATTTTAAAATTAGTAACGTACCAAAAG
The DNA here is from genome assembly GCF_036785885.1 of Coffea arabica. NCBI lineage: Eukaryota > Viridiplantae > Streptophyta > Magnoliopsida > Gentianales > Rubiaceae > Coffea > Coffea arabica. The sequence goes on along the minus strand of NC_092319.1, from coordinate 6,310,469 downwards.
GTACAGCTTTCTGAACTAAAATTGCCTGGACATATTAGACAAGCAATTGAATGTATATATACGATAGTAGTGAACTTGTCTTATAGATAAATACATTTATCAAATAATTCCCCATAAGCGCTGGAATGATTAAATTTTACTTGTACATTAGTTTTAATTCCACCAAAAAGAGATATTAGAGTTGGTTCGGACACATCAATCTTCATGGAATATGGCCTTTTTAGAACCATTCACCTAAGAGAAAATAACAGATTAATTAGTTGGATCCAACAGCATACCCTCCATGCTCTTGCGTAATTCTTCTGCTTTCTCTAGCAGCATCTTATTAAGTTATTGGGAAGTAAAAAGCAACTTTCATCTGAAAAGAACACCTGGGAATTGATCTCACTACTTTCACATTTCAAGGATGTATAGAAGAGTAATGACTAAAGTTTGCATCTTGCACAAGACACTCTTGATAACCCTAACTTGTGGAGTTACGAAAGAAAAAGTGAAAAAGATTTCAGCCCTATCCAATAAACAAGTTAAATAAATGGATTTCCCTGTACTAGAAAAGGGATTCACCAAATCAAGAATGGAAAAAGTGCATGACAGAATCGAGAAGAAACCTGTAACAAAACTATGTATTTCAGTTGTCAAGTTTACATGTGCAAATAGATGAAGAAATCCTAGAGCCTTATTGATATGCTATCGAGCATATCCTTGAATTTTTCAACTTCACACCAAATCCTCAGCAATTCCTGTTGATTATAGCCAAGTCCATCTGCAGATTCATCTAGTAAAATAAGCTAAAGAAGGATGGTTGATGAGTTTTATAGGGATGGAAAGTCTCCCCATGCCTTCATTGTTTGTTCCCACTAGTAAAGGAACGTTACCTTTTCGAACATAACAATCCATCTCAAGTTCATTTCTGCTTCTTAATCTTTGATAAGTAGGAGATGAGCTCTTATCTCTCCCTCTCATTTTGTATCTTCTAGTTGAGCTGGATGTGCATCAAGAATTTTCTTATTTATAGAATAAATCTCCTGAAATCCCAATGAGTAGAATTAATTGACCAGACAATCTAGGAGTTTGATTTTCTGGAAACCGAAGAAAAATAGTTGGTCTAGATGACTTTTTGGGAAAATGCTGTTATCTATATTGACTGGGAACAGGGTTTGTCGGCTATTCGTTAAATATCTATGCAATATTGAAGATTAATACTTGCTAAATGACTATTCCCATTCCGCAGTCTGGGAAGTGGGAAAGGAGAATAAGGAATGATTAGATAATGGTTTTAACACAGACGATCTTGATTTGAGAACATTGTTAATTAAGTTATAGATGCCACGTTTACCTAAGAATGTCACTTTTTTTTTTTTTTTTTTTTTTGCTCTTTGGATGGCGAGAATTGGAGGAGGGAAGAATATTCGTGTTAATCCAATTTGTTAAGGACATTAATTGTTGAGAACTTTAATTAGATAGAACTTGTTTGTTGATCCACTTGTAAATCATATACTACAAGAAATATGACTTTTCTCGACTTATATATTCACTAAACATGAGAATCATTACAAAAAAAATAAAGTGATAGAAAATATAGCACCCATTTTAGTTGAGCTCAAAGCTCTTCATTTTCATCCCCAACTTCATCTTTGTTTAGTTACAATACAAAATAGATAAATTACTCTAACCTATACTAAACTAATGAACCAAGGTGAACTAGTAAAGCTACATTTTTGTCGTAGTTCCTTACTTTCCAAAGTTAACAAAACAAGTTTTCAAACCCCTATTTATAGATGAATTCAAGCTCCAAATGAGTTATTAATGTTGATATAAAATGCTTTTTGAGATTCCCAAAATATACTTCTACAAATCTTCATGCTCTTCTTTAAAGTTGCAGCCAAAATTCTTTACTGAAAAGAACTATAATAAATATGGAAAAACTGAGAATGTGACTGTCCAAGTTGCACAGCCGGCATGAGATTACACGGGGTAGTTACATAGCGTAGGTCGTGTAACCCTCCAAGTTTGGCATATTTTGACAATTTATGGAATTGTTCTATTTTTACATCAATTTAAGTTATAAATTTCTTGATGATGGAAGCTCAATTAGTTTTTTGTACAAAACGTGAAAGTTATAGATAATTGAGTTATCTTTCCAATGCATTAAGAATCATCTCATTTTGAGCTCTGAAGACTGAGAAATGATAGAAATACCTGTGATTGATCATAACTATGTTTCAGCCTTTGACACCACAAATGCATGACAGGATTTCAACTTTTTGACCATGAAAATGTATGAGTTAGATTTTGATGTCAGAGGTGTCAGAGCAGCCAAACTTTTCTTCTTTTGAACTTGATTGCATTTCATTATTTGCACACTGTCGTACCCCATTTTTTTAAAATAAAATGTTTAAGAGTTAGAAAAAATGAATTTTTTGATTTTAGAAATAGAATAAATAAAGAAAAAGGACCTAAAATGGGACTTAAAAAGTGCGACGATTTGGGCACAAAATAATAGTCTAAAAAGGGCTTTTAAGAAAAAATAGGAGTTGCCACTTGGTATTGAATTTAGGTGTATCAAGTCACCTAAAAATGTATTTTAATAAAAAATAGATAAAACCCTTTTTAAACAACCCCAAATCTTTGAAAACAAGAGAAAAGAGTTCGGGAGTCACAGTTGAAAAAAGAGAAGACAAAGATTTGATAGAATCAAACGTAAGGCACCCTTTCAACCTAACCAAGGCTAATTGTGAGATTTAGTCAAAAAAAATTTTAATCTAACCTATAAAACTTATCACATTTGGATGGTTCTACATGGATGCAAATCTAGACCTAAAGGACATCGAGAGGGTCAAAATATCTTTTCAAAATTTAATCGGTGCAAATCACATTAATTGTGATGTCCAAAATGATTCTTAGAAGAGGTCACCAATATACAAAAGATAAGACTCAAAGAAAAGAAGAATTATAATATATAAATATACATGAACTAAAGAGAGAAATGTAGCATAACGGGTACAGGGGACTAAGGTTTGTAACTCAATTTTCCATTTTATGGAGGGGATGAGAGTGTGTTAAGGCTAATGAAGCCAGACTCGTTTCTTTCCCATATTTGAAGGGTAACTCCCCTAATCTAATCAAGCAAATGAACTAGCATACTTTTATTTTCCTAACTGAAATGCAAGTCTAAATGTCATGTTTTGCATACATAGGGATAATGGAGATAATATATAGAGAAAATATCATGCAAGAAGAGAAAAGATCTTAAAATGAAAAACATGTATGAAATGCGATGAATATCATAAAAAATGTGAATCTTACACGAAAACAGTACGTATAACGGGTCTAGCGTTGGACTAACCCATTTTTACAAGTCTCCACTAGCATTGGACTAGTGAGAAAATGAAGAAAAAGATCACAACTAGCATTGGACTAATGTGGTAACGTCATGCATTTATTATAAACAAATAAATCATATAAAACATCATTAAAGCAATAAACACATAAACATACTATCTAGATGCAAAGATCCTAAAAAAAGCAAATAAACACATAAACATGCAAGCACACAAGCAAAGAAACGCACATGAAAACCTAACTATTACATTTCGGACCCTAACCACAATCTAAGGGGGGAATTTGAAAAAATAATAACCTAATTATTACATTTGTCTAACTAATTATATTTTTGGCAAATTAAAACCTATCTAATACATAACCTAGTTAAATACATGTCTTGAGCATCTATCTATTACAACTTGGCATTTAAATGTCTCTCAAATAATCATCAAAATTAAATAGAATAAATGAAATTTAAAATAAATAAAAATAAGTAAATAAAAGAAAAACATTCAAAACATGCAATTACACATAAAAGACATATAGGAGCACATAAGAGGATTTAAAACAATAAAAGAAGACACCTCCCTTGAAGTAGGGGTTAAATGAGGTTGTGTTTGTCCTATTTATACTGCAAAATGAACAAAATAGTCAAGGTACCAATTTAATTAACAAATAAATTATAAAGAAATGGAAATAACCATGAAATCTACCAATTAAAACATTTAAATGAAGTATAATTAACAATTAAAGAATATAAATAACTTATATTTAAGAAATCAGAACTATTAGGGACCTAAGTGCAAAAATCAAAAAATATTTGAGGTACAATTAAATTATTACAAAGATTAGGGGTTGAAATCAAAGAAAAATAAAGTTCAAGGACCAAAATGCCATTAAATTATGGATCTAATTGAAAAAAATCCAAAGATTTTAGGGCCAAAATAAAAATACTGGGAAGTCCAGAGATTGAAATGCAATTTCATCATCAGATTTCGTGATGTAACATGCGATGCCACTCGGCCATTTTTATTTCTTCTTGTAGGCTGAAAACCCTTGGCCCGATAGAAAATCCAAGGAAAAATAATGGGCTAGGCCATCATTTATACCAAATAAACCCAAACAAAAAGAGTTGGCTTCAAACTCCCAAACCCATTCCAAAACTCAGAAACTTAAACCAAAACCCACTCCCAAAAAGCCAACTAAAATAACCCTATTCTGTTATAAAACTAATAAAATGAAGATACTACAATAGGAATTGAAGAAGGAGTATTAGAGAAAGGAATAGAGAAAAGGAGAATGATATCCTTATATTCTAAAAAGATACAAAAGTATTCTCAAAGGGTTTCAATGTACCTCTATATATAGGCACTACAAGATTAAAGATACATAAATCCTATTAAACATCCACTACTACAATAATATGAAGAAACCTATGAAACGGTTTCTCCACTACATGAATAGATTTATGAATTGTAACTTCTATACATAATGTAATCATTAATCATGAATTAATCCTCTTGGGAATACAAAGGGACATCCATATTTTTAATTATTTCATAACACTCCCCCTTGGATGTCCATTACACAAAGAATATGCCTCGTTAAAACCTTACCAGGGAAAAATCCATCGGGACAAAAACCCTAGTGAAGGAAAAAGAGTACACTATTCTTGTGTATTAATTTCTCCCCCTGATGCAAACATTATTTGAGATTTTTTAATCGTCGCATTCCAATATTCTTTGCCAATTGCACTGAGATATGGTACTTCAGGACCAAGTATCTCTTCATCTTCCTCTCACGATCTAAAAGGATCTTTATTAGGATCTAATGATCTGACGATCATTGGAATACTTAATATATGTGTCTTATCCATATAAAACCGTTTTAATACCTTTCGGGTATATGCAGTTTGGTGGACAAAAATTCTACATTTCAAATGCTCAATTTGTAAACTAAGGCAGAATTTTGTCTTTCCAAAATCTTTGATCTCAAATTCTTTTCTCAAATATTCAACATTATTTTGAATCTCTTCAGGAGTTCCAATCAAATTTAGATCATCAACATATACAACAATTATCACAAAATTTGATCCATTTTTCTTAATAAAAACACATGGACATATTGGATCATTGGTATAACCTTCTTTTGTCAGACATTCATTGAGACGGTTATACCACATACGTCCAGATTGTTTGAACCCATACGGAGACCTTTGTAATTTAATAGAATAAATATTTTTAGGATTTGATTTGCATGCTTCGGGCATGTTGAATCCTTCGGAGATTCTCATATAAATATTATTTTCAAGATTCCCATATAAATATGCAATAACGACGTCCATTAGACGCATATCTAATTTCTCATGTACTGCAAAACTTCACAAGATATCTAAATGTAATATCATCCACTACAGGTGAATACGTTTCATCATAATCAAATCCAGGCTTTTGTGAAAATTCTTGGGCTACAAGTCTTGCTTTATATCTCATAATTTCTTTTTTCTCATTTCTTTTTCTCACAAATACTCATTTATATTTTACTGGCTTTACACCTTCAGGTGTTTGGACTACAGGTCCAAAAACTTTTCTTGTAGCCAGTGAGTCCAATTCAAATTGAATCGCATCTTTCCATTTTTCCAATCATTTCTATATCGACATTCATCAACCGATTTAGATTCATGATCCTCATCAACTTCTATAATATCAAGTGCTACATTTTATTAGGCTCCAATTAAAATTTTTTTTTTATGATTTCATTCTCTTCAGAAATTGGCTCTTCAGGAGCAACCTCTTCAAGAGGTTGAATTTTGTCATGACATTTAATCTCCGGAGATATTTGAAATCAATTTATACCTTATTTAAGTAGGCCGGCGTTAAATTTATTTGTAACACTTGTGTATGTCCTTCAGGGACATCAATTTTAACCAGAGTATTTCCTGCAGGAATAGTTGATTTAATGACTCTTCTAGAGTCGATAATATATCTGACAACTGGTTTGCAATTTTCTGCAAATGAATAATTTCTTGAACTTCCAGTTCACGTTATTTTGTATGAGGATCGAGGAAATCCAATTTTTTAGGTGATTTCCTTTTCATCAGAATAAATAAATCATTTAATAGATCATTCATCAAATATTTTACGATATTTAATCGTAAAAAGTGATTCATACCCGACATATATTCTAAATTTCTTTTGGAGCCATATATAATATAAAGGGGGTATGTATAAATACTTGTCGGCTTTCAAATATTTTCAATTTTGCCAAATCATATATCTATTGGGATCAGTAAACTTCTAGTTTACTACAATTGATGATTATAAATCAAAATGAGGATGAAGACAACTATATCGATAACCATTTCTCTCTCGAATGGTTATTATGATATAATTAACCTTTATATCATTTGATTTCTAAACATGATCTTTATCATTGTCTCAATTTGATATCCATTTCGACGGATATTCAAATTCAATAATTCTTTCGGGACATGGTAAAAAGTAGTATTTTATTCATGATAAATTTTTCTCCTACAGGGAGAAATATAGTAGTGGCTCTTTTGGAGCTTTCAATCACTTAAGCACTAACACTAATTGTGTTTGTCTCTTTTGTTGAAAAATAGTGTATATAGTAACACTTATTAATGAGACACATATCATTATCACCATAATTCTTATGGGACAAATATCATCACCATAATCCTTTGATCCCAAATATTTAACATCCATTTCTTCTTCATGAAGAAAAGCTAATTAAATCAATTATCATACACCTTCAGGGCGTTTAAAGAAATTGATCATGTGAAAATGCTATTATAATTTTGATTCGTCAAATGTACTTCGGGACATTTATCTTCAGAATTCTTATTTTCTTGTCCTCATCAATATTATCCCACTTCAAGTGGTAATTTTTTCTTTTGTTATGGTAAAATACATATTTACCAAAATCATAGTCATGGCATCAATCATAACTAGTAAATTGAAATTTAGTCGCATTCACTTCTGGGAATGCACTAAAATTAGCATGCAATAAGTACAAAATACTTCTCAAAATTTCTCTTAATATTGCTACTACATGAGCATATTAGAGAAATCAATTGTGAAGAATATCATTTTCAATATATCTTATGAGTAAAATTTTCTCGACACAATTTCAACTGAGAAGTAATTCTGAAAATTGCAGAATTATGTTCTTGTAGCCATAGGTAAATTTATCATACCAGGCTTTTGAAATAATGACCATCTTCTAGTGGCCAAATATTTTCGTTAAAGAACGACCATCTTCAGGTGGTCGAATCTTTTTTCTTTAAAGATTTCAAAGGACAAATGAATCCTCAAATATAATTGATTTTCTATAATAACATCTCCAAAATTCAATGCATCAGAATATAAGTATTTATAACGAATAATTCTAAATGTAAATAAGTAGAATTAAAAACAGTATATGTTTGTGTTTAGTGATTGCTCAGCAATAGGCACTTGTATTTTTTACTATAATTCAAATATTAGTCATAAGAAATTGAAATAAGTTTATGAGTTAGAAATTTACCTCAGAATTTACTTGAAGAAATGCGAGCAGAATTTTGGCAAAATCTTGTGTTTCACTTTTGTTCAAGGTACAGCCTCCGTTTTCACCTTTTGCTCAAAAATAGAGACTCGTGCTGATAACGTGTTATAAAACTAATAAAATGAAGATACTACAATAGGAATTGAAGAAGGAGTATTAGAGAAAGGAATAGAGAAAAGGAGAATGATATCCTTATATTCTAAAAAGATACAAAAGTATTCTCAAAGGGTTTCAATGTACCTCTATATATAGGCACTACAAGATTAAAGGTACATAAATCCTATTAAACATCCACTACTACAATAATATGAAGAAACCTATGAAACGGTTTCTCCACTACATGAATAGATTTATGAATTGTAACTTCTATACATAATGTAATCATAAATCATGAATTAATTCTCTTGGGAATACAAAGGGACATCCATATTTTTAATTATTTCATAACATATTCCAAATTCTAACTGATTTACTAAATCCAACAAAACCATAGATATTTCTAAAAATTATTAAGGCCTAATTATGCCTTAAAACCCAGAAATAATCACTGAAAAAATATGCTTAAAATATCCAAAAGATGATTAAAGCTTAAGAAGGGTAAAATTGATTCATTTGTAGAAGGTTTGGGGCCACAATGGAATTATTTAAAAATATAGGGCTCAAAACGCAATTTTCCAAAACTTTCCATGCATCTTCTTCGTATCTTTCTCTGCGACTTTACATGTTCACAAAACCAACAAGCATTCTGGACCGATTACGCAGCTTTGGACAAGATTTTTCAACCCAAACATCAACCATCAAATGTCCTTTCCCAATAGCAGATCAAACAGCAAATTATGCAGCAAAAACCCAACTAGTGGGTTGCTATAGGAAGCAAAACAACAAAAGTTGAAGAACAAGCGAAGTGCAGCAAGAATTTTTGGTACATCTACGAAAGATCTAGGCTTATATGAGAAGGAGAGGGGCGAAAGGGATTACCTTTAATGCCTTGTGGAGTTAGGCAGGCGTGGTAAATCTACCAAAAATGGATCCGGAAGTTGGTAATGCTTTCTTCGAAGTTCAAGGACTGCAAAAGCAGCGAATTCCAGCCACGATTCGACACTCTTAGAGGTGTTTTTTCTAAAAAATTTGTGAATGAAAGTTGTCCCTTTTCAAGTGTAGATAGCGTAGAAATGAATAACTCACCTAAACAACTGAAGCTGAGATTGGATTTCACTCTTGAAGAAGACAGGATGATCAACCTTGGCACAAAATTTTTTTGGAAATTTTCTGCACTTTTTCTTCCTTTTTTTTCTTTGTTTTCTTCTTTTTTCTCTTTTTCCCCCGCCTCCCTTTTCTTTCAGTTTTTCTTGTTCGCCTAATGCTGCCTTTTGCAGCCTTTTATATGGAACAAAACCCCTTAAACCCTAAAAGATGCGGTTGGGATGGAACCCATTTTGGTGACCATTTTGGTCTCTTTGATCAATGTTTCCAGCTGTCCATCTTGTGGAATCTGATGACTAGGTGTTCAGATACTATATAAACCTGGAGGGCAAGAAAACAAGATTAAAACTGGATCGAAATTCTTCAAAAAAACCAACTGGCCTCTGTACTATTTTTGCTGGTTCATGTCCTCGGAAGAAGATGGCGTGCGCGGGGTATACATATATAGTTTGCTCATCCACAATCAAGTTTTATATTTATAATTCCTAAATACGCCACACGCGATTTATCGCAAGTATACAAATCGTGAGCGAGTATAGGGTATTAAGGGTTGATCCCATAGGAAAGATTTCAATTATCGGTGTTTTTTGAACTCCTTTATTATCTAGACTACCATAAATATAAAAGTAATGAAAATAACACTAGAAATCTCCTAGAGATATGGAATTCCTTACTACTCTTGCAAATGAAGTTACCAGTTAAGTGAATGCTATTATCTCGACTAGTTATGGCATAATTTCCTAATGTATGTGAAACCTACTCTCATAGTGAATCAACTATACTTATAGTTAAACTATACCTACTATCGTGGTTATGAATTAACTACAAGCTCATTTCTTCTATGAAATTATAAGAAACAAGTCACTAAAGCAACAAATGTGCTCCTCTACTCTCGTGAGTGAACTCCCTAGGTTTATCATTTCTTAAACTAGTGTTAAATTCCAATTCTCATTGCAAACTTAACACCTTTAGATAATCACAACTAATGGCCGGTTAATCATAATTAGAAAAGCAAAAATGATAAATAACTTGCTCAAAATAATATCATCAAATAACCAAGTAAACATCACTAACAAAATATAGAAAGTTCAACCATAACTCTAGGCATAAACTTTAACTAAACATGAAGAAAATGAAAGAAAGATCCATACTTGTATTATAACTAAACATAAGATGCAATACAAGAAATAAAGTGATAGGAGAAATGTCACCCATGTCACTTGAGCTCCATGCTCTCCATCTTCATCCTCAACTTCATCTAAGTTTAGCTACAAATACAAGAAGGAAACACTACACTAACTAATGAATTAAGGAAACTCTAGTGAAAGTCTACATTTTGGTGGAGTTTCTCCAACCTTCTAAAGTTGTCAAAATATCCTCCAAAGGCTTCTATATATAGAGGAACTTCTTGCAAGAGACAAAGTGTTAAATCATGTCTTGAATCCATAAACAAGTTAGAAATGAGTTGTAAAGCTTCTTTTGCAGCTGTTTTGGGTTGTTTCTATCGATATTCTTGCAGGAAAATGGGTCAAAAAACTTGTGTAAACAAAACACAAGTTGCTGAGCAAGTTGCAGCCGAAATTGAAGAATACGCGACTTGAAAATACACGACTTCAAGCCACGTATTCATGAAGTCGCGTTTTCACTTCTGTGCATATGGCACCGCTTCAACTGCGCTATTTTCTCGATGATGGAGTGTGAGGACCCGCAAATTTCCTACATTTTCCCCCAAAAATGCCTTTTATTTGAAAATTATTATTTATCAAAGCCCCTACCTCATTATTTCACACTAAGAGTAAATAAACCTAGAAAAATAAGGTTTTACGCTTTGGTTTCAAGTTTTGAGCAAAATTAGGGTTTTTCGATTTTTCCGCCGGATGAATTTTCGGTACTGGTTAAGGATCAATTTGATGATTAAAAGTGACTTTTAAGTGAGAAATAATATGTGACTAGTAGCAATGATATAAGGTTGGTGAATGAGAAGTAAAAACCCTAGTACGTGAGTTTTTAAGAAAACGGCGCGAACCGGCGGGTCCCGCGCATTACCGATTGAACGCACCGCTTGACCACCATTTTTCTTACCCAACAAGTTTGTTGACTTTTGTACATAATATCTTCTTATATTGTAGCAGCCTTGACTGAAAATTAGTGGCCAAGAAAGGCAAGAAAGAAAGAGAAAAAGAAAGGGTGGTGGTGGTGACACTTGTCACCACCTCATGGCTTCTTACCCAAGACAAATACCATCCATTTAACTCCAATACTTAGCATTTTCTCTTCATTTTCTGCTGCTAAGAGCCGAGAGAGGGAGAGAGTAAGAACAAGAGAGGAAAAACAAAACTCTTCTCCATTTCTTCTTCAATCCACCAACAAAGTGCGAAATCAAACAAAGTAAACCGATTAAACCTACTCTTGAGTGATTATCTAGTGATTGGTGGTGAAAATTTGGGAAGAGAAAGCTTGGAGCTATACTTGGAGAACTCAAATCAAGGTAAGAGGATGATATCTCTCTAACTTTCTCTTTCAATCATGGTTAAAGTAAGCTTAGTAGCTTGATTGGTGGTGGATTCATGGATGCTAGCATGTGTAGAAGTTTTTCCCCAATTTATTTGATGAACTAGGGTTTCTGATTTTCTGCTCAATGTGAGGTATGATGTGTAAATGTTGCAATTAAGGTTATATAAGGTTGTTTAGTGGTGATTAGAACCAGAAATTTGAGGAAATTACACTTAGAGCTGAAAATTCCAGATTTCTGGAAAATTTCCCAAGCATTCTGTCCGAAATTGCATCTGTATGTTAGAGGCCGAATTGGCCTTTGGTCAAAGAAGGAAAGTTGTAGAGAATGGTGTTTTATAGGTGCCTACAAAATTTCAGCTCAATCGGAGCAACGCAGAACGTGAAAAGTCCAAAATACCCCTACTGTTCTAAGAATTTCCCAGCAGTCCGTTTCTTCAGTTCAGTCCAGTTTATCACGATTTTTGACCAGGATCCATTCTGATTTAGCTCTGGGCCAAAACATAAAAGTTGTAGTGTTCTGAAGTAGCTTTAAAATGCCTCAAAGAAAACCTGATTCGGACTTGTGTACACTGAGTTATGTCCATTACAGTGTTCTGCGTTTAAACAACCGACGAATTGGTTTCTGGTTTAGTAATTCGAGAATTTGACTAAGTTACATTAGAAACTGGACTACGTGATCTTCATGAATGTTGTAGCTCTGTGTCTTAACTTCGAAATGGCACAGGTTTCGTCTTAATCCGATAAGCGTAGTCTTGGATATGTTATTTCCGCATTTGTACGTCAAATCTGTCTTGTGCCACATTGAATTTCTGCATTTGTACTTGATGCGATTCTTGTTGTTATGATATTGTGAGCCTAGGGAACGGCTCTTGGCTTGAATTGTTTTATTGTGTGATGTTGGGTTGTTGCTGAAGGAAAATAATGAAGCCTAAATGGCTGGAAATTAGGTAAACACAAAGGGCATGCTGCCCGAATTTTTACTCGAAGTCTAGAAAACTATCTTTGCGACTTGAGTGAAGGTTAAGTAATTATCACTTGAACTATCGAGGACTTTTGCCACTTGTTTATCGAGGGTTATACGTTAGGACTTGGCCGAACTTGTACCCTTAGGAAAACGATTTGAATCACTACGAAACCGTTTTACTTGCACTTTTGACTCAAGAGTCATCTTCAAGCAAAAATGTTATCAAATTTTTCAGTTTGAAGAGCGAGCAACTATTTCACAACTCTTCTCAAGTGAATTTCAATTTCTTGATTCATATTGAACGAAACGCTTAAGTTTCGAACCTTGGTTGATTTTCAAAGTTCTCAAGTTAAGTTTTATCGCAGATTTGGACTCCCAACTCGGAGTACCACCCAGACACGAGCACTAGAAGCACTATTTTGGTGAGTGCTTCCAAATATCCAATTGTACTTGATATGTGTGCTTCTTACTTGACTTGCGTGATTACATGACAATGAATGAAAGGGCAAGGGTGTACTTTATCGCACTTGCCCTAATATGACCTGTTCTTGCTATTGATCATACTTGACTTGTTGTACATGTACTTGAATTATATCTTGCCTGGAATTCCAGAAACCCTGTGGCTAGTTAATCAAGTCGAGCCGGCAAGGGCCTGGTCGATTAGATAATGAACCCTGGGTTACTAGTTAAGTCGAGTGGAGTGTTATCTCCTCGGCAATCCGGTATACTCGAGTATTACCACCCATGTTTTGTATGGCGTGCGGGCCCGGAATAGGGGGTTGATCGGTGGACGGAAATTGGCGTGTAGTGGAGTTTATTTGGACTTGATATTACTTGAAAGTTGACGGAGTGTCAACTACCACTTGACCAAGCTGGAATGGAGCCGAAACATGAATACCGTATCCTTATATGTGAATGTGCATCTAATACTACTTGACTAGCTGAAGTACTATTTTCCTGATTTGACTTGTTTGCTCTCTATTTCACTTTTATTTTGCTATAACTTGGTTGCTGACCAATTTGATATTTGGGAACTTCACTAGGCTTCGGCTCACCCTTTTAGTTTTGTTTTCCTTACAGGGGTACGAGTGAAGCGTGAGACATGTAAAGGCTAGCGTAGTCTAGTTACTTTAGACTTTGTTTTTTGAATTTTGGTTTTGTACTCGCGCTATTCCTCGAATGGAACATTTTGTACTTGGAGTGTATATATTTTGAACTAGTTAAATATATCGAGACCTTGTACCTTGAATTCTATCAATGTAAATTATAAGCTTGAATTGCGGATATTATTAATGGTGCTTGGTGTGTATGAACGTGATTATAGTGAGTGAGTCCTGGCGAGAGCTGGGCAGGCGGTCCGCCAAACCCTCTGGTACGCCTTAGGGGGAGGTGGGGTCGTCACATGGAGGCCGCTTGTGCAAAACATGAAAGTTGTAGCCCTTTAAGTTAGCTTTCCAATGCCTCAATAATTATCCAATTTGGAGCTCTATGGACCGAGATATGACCAAAATACCATCGACTGGTCACAGCTCTGTTTCAGCTTACGACAACAGAGTTGTACTTTTGTATTTTGACTTTTTCACAATGAAAATGGCTGAACTAGACTTTGATGTCTTCATACCAAATGTAGATCTATCTCTTAGCTTCAAAATGGTTCAAGAATAACCTCAATCCAATACTTTTAGCTCAAGATATTGCCAAAATACCACAAGGTGTCAAAGCTGTCAAACTTGCTTCCTTTTGTTTTTGATTGCATTTCCTCTTTTGCACTTCATATCTTCTTTAAACCACTTCAAACCATCATCAATCATCCAATTATTTTCTCAAGTCACTCCATTTGTTGATTGAATCATTAAACCTATAAGAACATGAAGTTTTCACCATAAAAATCCATAGAAATGCAATTGTTCACACTTAAATCATAAAATGCATATTTTCACTAGATTCCTAGTTAATTAGTTATAAAAGTAGTTAAAACGCATCAAAACTAACTAATAAAATACACTTAAAACACGTAAAATATATATTTGTTAGAAGACACGCGCATGCAGACTATTCTCTTTTTTTTTTCTTTTTTTTTTTTACAAAATCTAATTTTGATTGATTTTTTTCTTCTTTCTTTTTTTGTCTTTCTTTTTCTTTTCTTTCTAATGCCTTCCAGTATTAGGTCTGATCATAGAAAATTGATGAACAAGAACAATAGGGTTCTTGGCAACCCAATAAAAACAATAACAAAGCAAATAAATAAAAAAAAACACAAAATTTTACGTGTTTCAGTCAAATTGACCCACGTGCATGGGCGAAATGGTAGCAAATTTGCTATAACAAAAGAGAGTACAAAATCCTAAAAAATAATTCCTAAGCCTAAAGGCACCTAAAATTGAAAACACAAATGAGTCTAAATAACATAAATACTTAATGGTTCAAAAGCCCATAACTTACTCTTTTGCTTTGATGCCTAACCATAATCTCTCTTAGATTGGGGCGTGGACCCCGAAAACTCTCTCGATCTAATGCATACGGCACTTGGGCTAGTGCCCTTAGCACATTTAAACTCATTTAAGCCCATTGTATTTATAACCACTATGAGAAGAGATTTTCTTATAAACTTCCGATGTGAAATACTAAGATAAATTCAATAAATCTCCATCTTGGCATGTATCCAACATTGACAAATAGCAGACAAATAATAAACAAGATCCACCTTCTCCATAAAAGTCCCAACGGATCTTTCAATAGATCCCGGCCTATGTTTTGAAACTCAGACCGAGTAGTGATTCGGCCGAACTTAGGAGTCAGGGGTCAACGGGTTCGACTGGGGTCGAATCGGTCTAAAAGTCGGGTGATGTCATCATAATGTCTTAAATATATTAATTAAAATTAAATAGATCGTATATACAAATATGCGTAAACATATTATTAATATGGATAAAAACGTTCCTTTTATCTCTCTATTTGTCTTTTTATACATCCTAAATTTTAGCATCCTCCAATCATAACTCTAATTGAATGTTTTTAAGCTTTGAATGAAAATTGATGTGCCTAAAACTAATTTATGAGAGTTATTTGTTCAAATAAAGAAATTTATGAAAGCATTTACCGTTGTTCAAAAACTTTAGAGGTCAAAACAGAATAATAGAAAAGTTTTGGACCAATGTCTAATTCTTTGCTTCATTCTAAGTCTTTGGTTTATAAGGTTTATAAGAAAGAGCATGCGCCGCCCTTGTCTTCTTCATCACTCCTTCTTCTCCAGGTTGCAACATCCATTTTTCCTGTCACGTCCTTTTCTTCCTTTTGTTTTTTCAAACTTCTAAAATCTTGTCTTCCTTTCTTTCTTCACCAAAAGAAAACATCAACTTCTATTCTTTATAGTCATTTTTGTCTTCAATTCCCTTCTCATTTCTTTATAATTCTTTTATTTTAGTTTTAGATCTTGCAAAATTTGAACGTTTGAAGAACCGTAAGTGGCCATGTCACCACCACCGCCATGGCCACTACCCCAATTTGGCTTTTTAATCAAGAACATCAATTTCTATTCTTTATATTCTTTTTTATCTCCAATTCTCTTCTCATTTTCAGACAATTTTTTAGTTTTAGATCTTACAAAATTTGAATGTTGGGAGAATTGTGAGTGGTTGTGATATGGCTACCATCCGATCTATAGCTTTTAATCACGATTTACTTTGAGATTTTCAGAAAAAACCGTCAAAGAAGTCAAAAATTGAAAAAATTGGGGTTTTTTTTTTGTTTTTTCGGGTTTTTAGTCTAACAGGGGTTTTGACTGGTTTTGACCAAGTCTTAATCACACGGGTTTCAAGACAAACTCGGACCGGATGCTTTGCTGGTTCTCGGTTTGATCGGTCGAATCGGCCGGTCCGGTCCAGTTTAAAAACACAAATCCCAATGGATTAAAAAACACGAACATAGTAATCTTGCTCTACCTTCTTTACAAAATTATCAATGAGTTCCAACAGACCAAATACCTCTTCTTTAAAACCCAACTGAGCACCAACAAGGAATTTTTCATCACTCTCTGTAGTGCCCAAAATTAATATTGATAGTTTGTTATTGTCATTAAGAAAAATCTGAAACCCAGAACCTAAAGTTCTGATATCAATATATTAGGTCTGATCCCAGAAAATTGACCAACAAGAATAATAGGTTTCTTGACAACTCAGCGGGGAATTTTTCTTTACTTTCTGTAGCGCCCAAAATCGACATTGATAATTTGTTATTATCATCAAGAACCCAAAACCTAAAACCTAAATCTCTGATACCAATTTGTTTGGTCTGGTGCTAGAAAATTGACCAATAAGAACAATAGAGTTCTTGACAAACCAATAAAGATAATAACAAAACAAATAAATCAAACAGAAAAACACTACTAGAAAAAGCTATTTTTGTGACTTGTTAATGATAGTCATAAAAAGGTTCAGAGAGTCTTGTGATTACATTGTGACATGTATATGAAAGTCACGGATTTAATAGTCACAAATTTTTTATGACTTGAATATGAAAGTCACATTATCAATTGTGACTTGTAAAAATACTTTTTATGACTTGCATTTTGAATGTAATAAAAAGTCAAAAAAACTAGAATTTATTTGTGAGAAGATTTGTTGTGTCATGTTTTGTTGGTCAATCTATTGGGACCCACTAATTAACCATTAAAAGTGAGACCCAAAAACCTTGTGACTAGCAGAACTGTAAGTCACAAAAACATCTTTTTTGTTTTTTTTCTCCTTTTCAACCAGTTTTCATATGTTTTTTAAAGCCCAAAACTAGAAAGAAATCCATCCATAAGCCTCACGTGATGGGCAAATAAGAAAAAGACAAAACTTATTTGCAACAAAATAAATGGCTGAGTATTAATGCCAACCCAACATGGCAGTGTATAAATGGCTGGTTTGCCATAACAAAACAAACTATACATATCATAACAAAGCAAACACTCAAAAGTCTAACAATCACTCAAAGGTCAGCACCTTGCACTCACTGGAATCTACAGACAATCATAGTCTATGGTCCTTGGACAAGCAAGAGATTGAAAAAGCATCCAATTTTGCTGCCAAAGATTTGGCTGATGTCTCAGTTAAGGCATCTCAAATTGAGTGAGTCTAGTTATTTGCCTAATCCTGAGAAAGCAGAAGATAACATGCAGCAATCAGAACATCAAGTTGCAACATGAAGGTCTTCAACAGCAAAGTCATGAAGAAGGAAAGAGAAAAGTCAAAAGTACTTACCAAATCTATCACAAGTTTAATCCTCTTTGATTAGTAGACTCAGCTGGACCCTTCAAGATATTAGTTTATATTAGACACGTGGATGAAATGAAATACAAGCATGACAACTTTCTGAAATTTCGTTACTTGTCGACTAGGAAAAGCACCAAAAATTCACTCTGGAAGCATGGGTAAGGCATTGACATCCAAATGCAACATTAAGAAACCAATGATCTTCTGCATATACTCAAATTGTGCACTAAACTCTACTCTTATCTCTTCTCTCGATTCATGCGGGGTCATTCCTCTAACTTGCTGTAATATTTCCTCTCGTACCTTCTCAACAATCTGATTTTTTATTTCTTGGATAATCGCCTTCCTATCATTCAATGGTATATGCCTTTGGACCACAGAGGTATACTTTCCCACGCGTCTAACGTGACCTAGTATGTCCAGTCCCTATGCTCAACGCACATATTGTTCTTGAATGTCTTAGTTTGCCCTTCCTCGGGCACTTGAGACAAGCTATCTTTAAGTTGTGTCTACAAGCAATTGATTAAAACATGAAATCCATAAGAATAAACAATGTCATTGCTAACCAAAAAAAAAAAAAAAAAGAAAATGATGACAAAAGAATAGGTAATCTTACAATTAGATTACGTGTATCTTCATCTTTGGCAGGCTCACGTGTAACACAAAAAAGGCTCATAAGAGATGTATCCATACCTTCGGCTTCCATCTAGGCCATTAGCATTAGTTAGAATATCATTCAGAAAATGCATAGAGAACATGAAGACGGAACAGCTAACAAGGTACCTTTCTCTTTATATTCTTGAAGCTAGTCCTTCCTGTCCTATGAGAAAAATATAATTTTGTCCTACTATCTTTGTTTCTCCTTGCAATAGCCTACATGATCATCCAATTAAATTAAAAAGTAACAACATTCTGCTCCAAATTATTTCTTTTAAACATGTTTGCAATCATGTACACATAAATTACTTGTTAACAATAGTTGCTTGATTAGACAATAAAAAATTGTCACTTTGTTATCATACTACTAATCATGTACACATAAGCTGTTTACTCTAAAAGGTGAGTCAAAATCTGAATATTAAAATAACCTGAATTTCCTCCTTTCTCCAATATGAAATCAAGATTCTCCGTTGTTGAGATTCAATCCTTTCATCAGGTACCTGTGTTGTTCTCTCAATATCGTCTTTGTTTGCTAGATACACTTGCTTCACTCGGTATTTCCAATTCTTCCACTTAATGCCAATACTACTCAAAATCAATTCTCCAGCCTCATTTGGCAAATCAGTATTGACCTATATAAATATGTTATTAACATAGATATGTATATTGTATTTTCCAGAACAATAGAACATAGATATGTATATAAAGACTTGAAAATTCACACTTTTTTAAAGCAAAAACTAAACTGACCTGCACCTCTCTCCAAAGATCATCTAGAATGTTAATAGGCACCTCTGTCCAAGATGGGTAAGTCAAAGGTACCCTATAGCCATTTCAGGCCAAGATTCCAAGGTTACTATATAATGACCCTTCATCTAGTCCTACAATCTCTCCATCCTCAGTTAAATACACAATATGCTTATCTTTTGTGTTCCACTTGTTGGACTGTTTAGCTGGATCCCTTACACATTTATTTTCATTCATCTCATTCATTGAGGATGTACTTGCACTTGTGCTAACTCCTGTTTAGTATTTTCAGATTGAACCGTTCACATAGAAGTGAAAAACTTGCATAAGTTATTTTATATCACACATCCTCTAGAAACACAAAAAAAAAAAAAAAAAGATATTGAACCTGATTTGAAACTTGGTTTCATACCTAAATTATTAATGTCATATCTTCATGAGGTCTAGGAAAATTATTGTAATTGGCTATGCATAAGTCCAACTTGAGGTGTAAGCATCTTGGACCGAGACTGAGACCTAATCACATGATGCTGAATAGGTTGAGATATAGAAGCATTAGAGAAAGGTGCACTTGTTTGATTACGTACCACATCAGCCATAGTGATGCCTTTTGCTCTTTTTTTACCACCCATGATAGCTTTATGAAAAGAACAAAGTCAAGAACTGTAGCAGTATCACATCCAAATCCTGGACAAACAAAAAAGGCCTCGTGATTGATTGCAAATTTGACATAGACCAGAATATATATATATCCCCTACTACTATACTTATATAGGATAGTAGCGTACTTATCCACTGCTACTATACTTATATCCCAAGGTTTCCTACCAATTGCATTCAGAAAAAATCCCAATACCATGCAATTAATTCCTGCATGTCATAAATCCATTGAATCATATAATCAGCAAGGTGTAGTATCCAAGAACAATTTTGAGCACATTTCATTATAGCAGTCAAATCAACAAGATATTTACTTTTGATCCTATTGATATGTACAATAATATTTAGTCACCCTGACATACAATTACCAAATGTAACCTCATGATATCATTCAAATTTACATGATTCTAGCAAAGATTCATCAATGCCTGCCCAAGAAATGGAAAAAAAGAGCATGTAGGAAGGGGAAAATATATTAGTAGGAAATGCAGGCAGTTCCTGGTGCTGACTATTTTTTAGATGCTAGCAATCATGGAGCATGAATATCTGAAATATCTCCCTAAGAAGTATCAGAAATAAATGTTCCAAACTGCTCCACCACTGATATGAAGATTTTGTAATACTCAATAGCAATCATCAATCAAACGTGATAGATCACTCTTAAAACAGTATCTAGGCAGGACAAAAACGCCTTACATCCCCGCCTTTTTTCTAGTTTACACATATCCATGAAATTATAAATTTGCTTCAAGTTACCTTATCCAGCTGAAACTGTTAATACAACAAAATAGAGTCTTGAAAGCATGACTTAATCAGACATAAATGTTCAACCAGAAATAAATACTAATTACCTTTAAATTTCCAAAACAGGTATAGTCAAAGATAGTAACCTAATTCCATTTGTTTCAGCTTAAAAATATTCATATCCTTCAGGCTTAACACAATGTATAAAATAGACTACTAATTATCAGCAAAGTTGAGGTACTTATAAGCATATTCAGCAACATAGAAAAGGTATACACAATCAAGACCAGAGAACGGATGCATGTGATAATAAAAAGAGCCTTGATCTAAGATGATAAAATTCAAAGCAGGATAACTGACAAGCCTCTGTACGTTCCTGTTATATTGCATGCAGAAAAAAGGCCCAACTCGCTCTTATCTTTTCTTATGAAAAGCCACTGTTAAAAGCAACAATGAGAATTACTCCAAGAAAAATCAATGCAGAAAGTTGGATGGAAAAATATGTGACAGGATGAAGATATGAACTAGTGAACTTGCTTCCAGAAAATCCAGTTTTTATTTGTGATTAACATAAGGCATAAAAAGATAGAATAAGAGCATTTCAAGAAAGTATTAAATATAGAGTTGTTATTTTCAATATGCAAGCATAAAACAAAAAAAAAACAACAAAAATGATATTACCCATAAACTAGCAAAAACAAATGTTCTTCATGAATTTTATATTACAAACTCTACTCTTACCATGAATTTTAGATTACAAACTCTACTCTTACCATAACATTGATATCTTTCTACGTTTCACCAAGAATTATTATATTAAGCAATTACTAAAACTAAATCAATTTTGTGGATCTTTTTCAAAGTCTTGAATCTGAACATATTCCACAAGAGCAGTTTCATCCCCAACAATAGTCGCTTCTACTTCTTTCCTTATCTAGGCACTACCTCCATTATCACCCAAAGGACGATCATCCAATTCTTGAGAAAATATTGGCTCAATGCTAGGATCTCTTGAGTAAACATCATAATTGTCTCTTCTTGATGTTTTCATTACAACCTTCCAACTAGGTTCTATCGAATCAGTCACATACCAAACTTGTTCAGCTTGAGTTGACAAGATAAATGGCTCATCAGTTGGTGAGTTGTTCTGATACATCACATAATCGAAATTCACCAAAGTGAAATTGAATTCGTCTTTCTTACAACCCCTTTCATTGTCAACCCAATCACACTTAAATAACACATACTCCATGTTCATTGTGTAGTGAATTCCAAAAATATCGGTTAAAACTCCATAATATGTGACCTCTCCTAGATGAGGATTCTTATCCTTCACACTGGCATAACTCATAGCGCTTGCTTTACACATGACCCCACTATTTTGTGTCATTTTGCTTGACTCATAGGCCTTAGTCCTAAATCGAAAGCCATTGACAACATAAGTTTTGTAAGATCTCGCCCACTGATCAGGACCAACCGCCAAAATTTTGATTTCATCTGGTATAGATTCAGCAGATGTTTGACACAAATTTTCAATCTGAAAAATCCACAAAAATGTCACATTCTAGCAAGTAAAAAGGCTTATATACTAATGAGAAAGTAAAAAAAAAAAACTCTAAACTTACGTATTTCTTAAACCATTCATGAAATGTCTCATTATGAAGCCGCTAAAGTTGGTTTGGCCTAGCATAAGGATAATTCGTTGCTAGAGTTGACATGTGGATACTGATATACAATACCAAAAAAATAGCTAATCAGAATACCAAGAGATAGCCTAATGAATTATTAGAAAAATAAACCAAATAACTTACGCTCGATATTGTTCTACAGCATCTAAGTTCCCAAGAATGTATTGATGCGCTTGAATCCAAGTAACCCGATCAAGGGAGACTTTTTTCCCAAGCAAAGGGCAACATATGTGAGCGTTAGCATCATCATTTTTGTGTACTCCATTCTCTTAAATTTCAACATTTTTCAAGTATCTTGAACAAAAATTGAGGCACTCTTTTGTTAAGTATCCTCTAGCAATTGACCCCTCCGACCGAGCTCGATTACGGACATATCGTTTAAGTGTTGAAAGATACCTATATTTAATGCAATGAATTAATATAAAAATTATAAATAATGAAATTTAAATAACATGAATACCATAAAATCTTTAAAGTTGAACTGACCTTTCAATGGGATACATCCATCAGAATTGAATTGCTCCAGCTAACAAGACTTCATCAACTAAATGGATGGGCAAGTGTTCCATTATATCAAAAAATGATGGAGGAAATATCCTTTCCATATGGCATAACGTAACTGCAATTCTATCTTGAATTTTTTCCAACTCATATTTGTTGTTCAGCTTTGAGTACAATTGCCTAACGAAGTTCGAAAGCTCAATCAATACCTTTACCACATTCTTCGGCAATAACCTACGTATTGCTATAGGAAGCAATTGCTGCATCAGCATGTGATAATCATGTATTTTAAGACCAGATATTTTTCGATCATGAACATGCCTTGAGATATTTGATCCATATCCACTCGGCAACTTCATATCTTTCAAGACTTTACAGAAGATGTCTTTGTCTGTCTTGCTTAATGTAAAAGAAGCTGGTGGCAAGATAGAGCTAGAACCTTGCTCAATTGGATGCAATGGCTTTCTAATTCCAAGTTCTCTAAGATACTTTTTTTCTTCCAGAAGCGGTGTTTATTTTTATCAAAGTTCCCTATTTTTCTTCTCTAAACATCTTCCTTTTTGTACTCAGTAAGTACGCCATCTAACTACTGCAAAATATCTGCTCCAGATAACAATTTTGGAGGTCCTTCCCATTCCATCTTTCCATCAAAAGATACTTTATCCTTTTGCATTCTATCACTCTTATGCAAGAATGGGCGATGACCTATAAAACAATATTTTTTCCAATGGTTCAAATGACAAGACTTAGTATCCTCTGCACAACGAGGACATGCCTTCTCACCCCGTGTACTCCAACCCGACAATATTGAATAAGCTGGAAAATCACTTATTGTCCATAAAAGAGTAGCTTTTAACAGGAAATTTTTTTCCAGTAAATGCATCATAGGTTTGTATACCAACATCGAACAATTCTTTTAATTCCTCGATCAACGGCTGCAAATAAACATCGATCTTGTTTCCAGGTCCTTTGGGACCCTCAATAAGCACAGATAATAGGAAAAATGGTTGCTTCATGCATAACCAAGGGGGCAAATTATAGATTATAAGCATCACGGGCCATGTGCTATATCTCAAATTCATTCTACCATATGGATTGAAGCGATCAGTAACTAGCCCAAGTCTAACATTCCTAGGATCAGCAGCAAAAGATGGATTTTGTTCATCATATTTTTTCCAAACTTGAGACTCAGCCGGATGTCTAAAGAACCCATCATCCCTACGTCCCTCTACGTGCCATTTCATCAATGAAGCAGTCATTGAAGACATGAAACGTTTTTGAAGTCTTGGTTTTAATGGAAAGTATCTTATTCGTTTTGCAGCTATTTCTTTACTACCTTCCTTATATCTAGAGGTTTCGCATATGTCACATCTATCTTTCATTTCATCTTCTCCCTAGAACAACATACAATTGTTAGGGCATGCATCATATGTCTTACAAGTGAAACCCAATTCTTTAGTTATCTTATTAGCCTCCTGATATGAATCTGGTAAGTTAGACGGCTTTGGAAAAGCTCTCTTGAGCTACCTAAGAAGTGATGTAAATGACTTGTTGGTCCAATTATATTCAACCTTCAATTGCATCAAGTGTGTGATGAAAGAGAGTTTTGTAAATTCTTCACAGCCTGGATACAATTCTTTTTCAGCATCTTCTAATAATTCAAGAAACTTTGTCGTATCATTGTTAGGTCCAACATCGTCTCCTAAGGTTTGACTTAAAAATTCTCTATCAATATGCATGCACATTCCCTCCTCAAGCATCCCAACCATATCGTCTTCCGAGTCAAAATGAGACAGATTCATGGTTTTGAGTTTCATGTAGAGATGCCTACGTTTCCCCATGATGTACCCAAATCTTATAAGCCTTGTGAAATCCCCAAAGACGACAATGGAACTTCACATCACTTATGCCTTTGAAGTATCTATTTTTACACTTAATGCATGGACAACATATAGTTGAGTTATAATATGTCAAATTTTTTGTTGCAAATTCCAAAAATTTCTCAAATCCAACGACATACTCTCTTGAGCGAATATCTCCTATGTCGATCAAACTTTTATCCATAGAAACTGCCAAAACTATTATAAACAAATTACTTGAAAGAGAATGAATTTAGCATTCTTGATGGAAAGACAGAAAACCAACGAAGTTATGAAGCAAGCTCACAAAATAAAGTAAAACTCCTAGTATTAATAAGACATTGACAAATATCAGCTACAGATATGTTAGATGTTGATAAATAATCTCTGCATCTCATAAAGGCTTTGGCACTTAAGAGAAACATTACAACAGCAATTTCACTTAATTGAAACATTCAATTCTAAGCAAAGTGACACAAAATAAATGCCCAGTAGTTAGTTAGGAACACTTAAAAACACACACATCTAGAGCTGCATAATACATGCTTACAAGGCGTAGATATAGTATAAGTTATGCTTTCGAAACAAGGCAACATTACATTTTGTCTTTCACACCACTACTCCTAAACATGTCAAGGACTGATCCATGGGGCAGGCCATCATGTTGTTCGTTTAAAGTTTAATACTGTACTGGCAAGCATCTTTTGACAATTTGAAAGAAATGTTCTATACAAGATATAGGTTGCAGGTAGAACAAGGTATTCCACAGAAGTATTCTTTTTTGACAATTTGATACTGCTTCCTTTAAATCATAAAGTCAAACAATTGTTTATCAGGCAACTTCAACATTCCTATCATGGATTAAAACAGTAGTATAGTAAAGAATGGGCCAGGCTAAATTAAAGAATCAGGATTTTGCCAGTGTACAAGTAGGAGTATGCTAAGCCCGAGATATGCTAAATTTCCAATATATCCAATAGTTATTTTTCAGAGGTCCATTTATTTGATGAATAGTCAAAGTCTGATCCTCAAGGCTTTGCTGAAATTAAGCCTTACAAAAGTGGCAGAGTTTAAGGTAACCTGAAAATATAGCTACTTAATTTTATGGAAAAGAAAAAAAATTACCTGAAACGCTTACTAAAACTTCACCTCCAAATCTAGAGTACGCAAAGAGTGGTGTAAGCATTTTATAATATGAGATGCAGTGTGGTTCAAGCAGAGCTCATGTGGCCAAAAAATTATAGTAAGTGCTAAAGATTGAATTGGATTTTCAACAATTCCAATGACAGAGTAGACAAGCTGTACACTAGGCATAACTCAAAACCCTGGAAGAAGTCTCTTTAAGAAGCTCTTGCATAGGGAAAATTGCATCTGAGATCACCTTGAAAAGTAGAGATCTGGTTCTGTACTTAATTCACAAAACTATGATTCTAAATCTTTGATACTTACTAATGGAAGCTAGAATATGAATGTAAACATCAGCAGTATGGAAGCATAGCATGCCATTACAAAGAAAGTGCAAAAAAAATCTTACGGTCACAGGCCTCTTGAGCAAACCAGCATTCAATCTTTGGTGCAAATCCTCAAAATGCTCCTACAACCAATATTGCATATATGAAATACAAAGAAAGTTAAGAATATCTTTGATAGTTTTGGAGTCAATTCTATCAAATGAAGGTTATTACTACTGGTAATAACAAATTCCTATTTTACAAATTTACAATGTGATTAAAAGTAAAGAAAAACAATCGAAAATTCCGGGAAAAAACTAGCAAAACAAACAAAAAAAAAGATTAATAAAAATATGAGCTTAAAAACCTGAAGAATCTCGTTCCATATCCAAATTCAGGAAAATTTTCAGCTCAACTCCCAAGCGTCCATTGCAATGGATTCAGGTCAACTCAAAGTGAAATCGGTCAAAGAAAGTTGAAAAACTCTCAGAGCATGATACAGAGAAAAATTGGAAAAGGTTAAGAGGAAAAAAGAGAAAAATTGAAAGATAGAATGGCCGTGCTTTATCTCTGTTGTAATGGATACTTGCCATGCTTTATTTCTGAATGGAGGGAGAGGGAGAGGGAGATGTGGAGAGGGTTACGGCAATTGAAAGAGGGAATGGCAAAATGCAAATGAGAAATTGAAAGAGGGGAAAAGAAAGGTGGTACATTTTCTATTTTATTTGGAAAGGGGAAAATCTGGTAAGTGGAACTTTAATGCTTTATTTTTGTCGTTGGATTTTTTTTTTTTTTTTTACTTAGCAAAGAAATAAGATAAAGTTGGGTTTTTTATAACCTGAATGGGTGTTAGTTACAAAACCTTGCTAAACTACGTAGTTTTGTTCCTCCTTATGTGACATGCTTAGTGGTGTCATAAAAGATTTTGTATTTATGACCCTCAATATTGCAAGTCACAAAAGGCCATCTTTACTTGTAGTGAAACACAAAATTTTACGTGATTCAGTCAAATTGACCTACATCTACGGATGAAGGGGTATCAAATTTAGCATAACAAAAGAGAGTACAAAAGTCTAGAAAATAATTCCTAGGTCCAATGGCAGCTAAAACTGAAAACACAAAAGAGTCTATATAACATAAAATATTTAACGGCCCAAAGACTCATAATTTGTTCTTTTGGTTTGATGCCTAACCAAACCTCTCTTAGATTGGGGCATAGATCCTCTAAAATTCTCTTGGGTTGGTGCCCTTAGCACATTTAAACTCATTTAAGCCTATTATATTTATAACTACCATGAAGAGAGATTTGCTTGTAAAATTGCCGTTGTGGGATACAAAGACAAATTCAACAAACAATCATACAAATATCTTCTCATCTCATTCTATTTGATGATTGAATCATTAAAACCTATAAAAATATGAAGTTTAACCATTTAAACACATAGAAATTCAATTTTTCTTAGTCAAACCACAAAAATTTAAAATTCACTACAAACATAGTAATTAGCTATAAAAATAACTAAAACACATAAAAAAACCATGAAATAAAACACACTAAAAAGATATAAAATAAGCACTTGTCACTAAGCATAATAAATAAAAGAAGAAAAAATAGAAAGAGAAAATGAAAAAGGGTCACAATACAATTCTTTTCAATGAGGCCATATTATATTTAAATTTTAACCATTAAGGAGTAATTTGCAGATTTCATCAGTATAGGGTTTCGATTGTTACTGATCCCTAAATATAGGGCACACTATGAAATTGGGCCTTAATATCAACCTTAGAATAAGTTGACAGGAGAGGTTTCTATGACCGAATTGGCAGCTTAGGATACCTTGAATGTAAGTGTATGCTTAACACTCTCTTTACGTTTTGATAAACATTAGTCTTTGATGATTATGATGATGTCCAATACTACACCTTTTGTTGTACTCGAGGGTAAAAAAAAAAACATCTGTTCGATTTCCCACGGGCCTTAATGTTTCATGCATTGCTTTTAACTGATTTTATCTTTTCCTCTGTCAATTAAATTTCAGATTCATACGACTTAGAAAACAAATATTGGTATAAAAATTATATATAATTCCTGGCATAGCACATTAAAAAAAATCTGGTTAACCATTAAAGTATAATTCAAACAAGTAGAGCTTCAATTAACAAAATTCAAATCATGAAGGCCATCTAGTCTGGCTAAAGAAACATCCCTTTCACATGCACGACTATTTGGAAAATTTGTTGTTTTCTGTATTGACTGGGGATGCATGTGTGTTGCTAAATGACTATTCCGCAGTCAGGGGAAGTGGGAACGGAGAATGAACAATGACATAATGGTTTTAAGACACGACTATCTTGATTTGAGAACATATTGTTAGCCAAGTTGTAGTTGTAAGTCATAGATGCCACGTTTCAATGAGAATGTAGTTTATTTATCCTCTTCAAATTGTGTAATATTTTGAAGAGTTGTGTAGTCCTGTTAATAGAGAATTTTTTTTTCAAAAGTTTTTCAGGAGTTTCACTTTACTTACTCAAATACTTTTTGTAGTAGATAATTAACTTAATTCTTTAAAGTGTTTCATCTTGATGATTCTCTTAAACTTTACTGTTAAGATAGAGGAAAACTAGACCCCTGTGAGAGACATATCTGTTAACATGGATTGTTTCGTCATTCTGCACCAATAGAGAATTCCATCTAACCCCAATCGAATTAGCTTAAAAATTATTGGACCAATTATTGTTATAGTTTTTATTTCTTATCAAAAGCACTTATCAAACTACTAAAGTTGTGCAGTCAAAAAATATTATTAATGTTGTAACGCCTGAATTTGACTGCTATTGAAACATCTTCTTAGTTCTCCATTATTAAAAAAGACAAACTTTCAATTCCTTGATAAAGTTTTATGGTTGATTATTCATCCACTGTTGGCCCAGTTTGAATGCGGAGTCTAGCGTTTTGGAAGCGGAAAGGACATGGAGACGGGTGAGAGAATTAAAAAAAGAAAGGTAAAATTATAGCACTTACAGATGGATTCGACAAAAATTGTCCCCTGACCATCCTTATTCTATGTAATCTTCATGCTTTCGTTATGATACTTGGATTTTTTTTCCCTCTTGCTTCAATCCTGGGACAGTAAATAATTTTGACAATAGCGTACTAAAAATTTTCTTTTCACGGTTATATATTTACCATTAATTTTTTCAAGTGAAGAAAAAACAAGAAAGACAAAATGATAAAGGGTCACAATACAATCTTTTTTCCAATGAGGGCATAATAAATTAAAATTTTGATTATCAATGAGTAATTTGTATATTTTGTTATTGTTGGGAGCCGTTTTCTAAGCCTTAATGTAAAACTTGAAATAAGTTGGCCGCAGAGGTGACTATGACCGAATTGGCTGCTTAATTACAAGATAAGTACGATACATTCAATGCAAAGTAGGATACCCTTTATATGAACATGGATTTCTGATGATTATAATAAGGGTACCAAACCTCTCTAGAATTCCAGAAAAACATTTGTTTGTGATCCGACGGACCTTACTTTTCAAGTATTGCTAATTAATATTTTTTTATCTTTCTTTTGTTTCAATTAAAATTCAAAATTTATACGACTCAAAAAAATAATTATTTGCATAAAAAATTATAGTTCCTGGAAAAGCAACTGAAGAAAAATCTAGTTAACCATTAAAGTCATAGAACTTTGAAATTAAAACCAGTAGAACGTTCAATTAACATAATTCAAATCACATGCGCGACTTCTTTCTTAGTTGTTATGCCATATCAATGGCTTACTTGAAAGCGACGAGAGTTTATTGGCTTAGATTTTGTCGTTGCAAATAAAGTTTTTAATGAACTGAATCGAGTTGAATATTTGGTGTTCAAACTATGTCTATATATTATACGAATAAGGTTTGCGAACTCAAAATTATACTTGTCACGATAGACTTTATATGGTCTTTACATCTCGTTTCTGAAACATCACTTCCCAAAGAAGATTCAAAGTGAATTACAGAACAGGCCTAATTGATTTTTTTTCGATAAACTCCGTACATGAGAAGGGATGTTAGCATATTTTTATTATTAAAGAGAAGAGGCTTTAAAAGTCATTAGGAGGGCACACATATCTGACCTCCATTAAACCAAAAAAGCAGTAGATCTTTGATTCTTAGCTACATGAAAGTTTTTTTTTTTTCTCATGTCAATTCCTTTAAGTGGTTTTGGAATATTCTCTGGGTTAAATACAAAAAGTTATCATAGCCAAAATTTTAATAAAATAACTTGAAAGATTTTTCAGTTAATATGTGGTTAAAAGGAAGATGTCTTAATTTAATTTTTTTAATATAAAAAGGCAAAAGGTAATAATAAAAACTTTGAAGAACGTCGTTTGTCACAGAAATTGCAATTGTTTTTTTCAATTTTTTGATAAAAATAGACGGTAGGATTCAGAAGGATGTGGACATCCACTTAACTTCAAATTCTCATTCCACAGCATGATTGTTTCTTAATCTCACAATTACCACAATCTGACAGTACATTGTGAAAAGATAAATCGTACTTTGACTTATTCGTGAATCTCTTAATTAGCATTTACCCGATTCATTTTAGCGGTCTATTTCGATTAGTAGAGTAAATAACTATCAAACGCCTAAAGTTCATCATAGTATGACTTTTCGATTGGAAATTTAATTCTGTTGACTTTTTCAAACGTCCACAAAGTTTGATTTTTTGTGGCACAATTTTATCCCACATCGGCAATGGCTTGAGGAAAGCCTTTTTTGGTTTCCTATAAATAAAGAAGCCTATTGAAGGTTTCAGTTGCACCACTCAAGAGAGCATTATATGGGCTATTAGTTTCTTGGGTCATCTAATCCATTTATAGTCAAATATTTTAGATTCTCTTTTTTTGAATTTAGAAATATTTCCTAACCCTTTTGTAAGTGCCATTTGGGCATAGGAACCACTTTCCTATGGCTTTTGTATTTTTTCTTCATAGTAGAAATATTGCTCCTCTCTCGTCCGTGGACGTAGGTCAATTTGACCGAACCACGTAAATTTTGGTGTCTTTTATTTTGCTTTGTTATTTGTTTTTATTGGGTTGCCATAACCCTTTTATATGGTCGGTTTTACCGCCTAATTGTTATATGACTGGTGTCTACCGCCTAACTATTATATAGTCGGTTATACCGCCTATTTTGTTCTAACTTTAGTTTGTTTATTCCTTAGCCGGTCCTAACAAATTGGTATCAGAGCTGGTTGATATATTTTGCAAGACAGGTTCATTTGATGGAGCCCGTTCATCCTGTGGGGCCCGTTCACCTGTGGGATCCGTTCATCCCGTGGGACCCGCTCATCCTGTGGGACCCGCTTATCTCTCTTGGGGCAGCTTACCCTGTGGGGCCCGCTCACGAGACTTGCATATTTGTTTGATCAATTTTTTTAGACAAACTTCAAATTACAGATTTTGTGGCAATAATGACGATAACAAAGACAGTTGTCGAAAAATTCGACAAGAATGTCAACTTCGGGATGCGGCAGCTCAAGATGAAGGCCATTCTTGTTAAAGACGGAATTGACTTGGCAATTCAGGAAATTGAGAAAAAGCTAGAAGATGTAAATGATACGGATTTCGCTGATATGGATAAGAAGGCCAGATCCGGCATAATCTTAAATCTCTCCGATGAGGTATTGCGTGAGATAGCAATGAAAACTTCGGCCAAAGTTATGTAGGATAAATTGAAAGTCTTGTATATGAAAAAGACAGTCGAGAATCGGCTATATCTGAAGCAGAGGTTGGATATGTTTCGGATGTCTGAAGGTACATCTATACTCTCCCATCTTGATAAATTTGATTATATTTTTATGGATTTGGAGAATATAGATTCAAAAATTGATGATGAAGATCAGACCCTATTACTTTTGTGTTTCCTTCGCCAGTCCTTGAAGTATTTCCGTGATACTATGATTTATGAAAAGGAAACAATTTCGTATCGAAAAATTAAATCTACATTAAAATCTATAGAGCAGATAGATAGGGATATTATTGGAGAAACAAGTGGGAGTCAAACCGATGGCTTGTTTGTTCGGGGTAGATCTAAAAAGAGAAATACAGAAAATAGAAGTAGATCCAAATCCAGACATAAAAATATAGTGTGCAACTATTGTAAAAAAAGGGTCATGTTATCTCTGATTGTTTTAAATTGAAAAATAAAGAAAAGCAAAAGGAGAAAAAGAGTGAGACCACCGAAGCTAGTATTGCAATTGATGAGAATGATGGAACCATTTTCTGTGCAACGAAAAATAATTTTAGGTCTAATAATGAATGGATTATAGATTCGGATTGTTCATATCATATGTGTCCCAATAGGGACTGGTTTTTAACATATGAATCAACTGAAGGTGGAGTTGTCTTAATAGGTAACAACGTCGTTTGTAAAGTTGTTGGCAAAGACACAATCCGGATTAAAATGTACGATGGTATTGTGAGAACACTCACAAATGTTAGACAAGTTCCAAATTTGAAGAAAAATCCCATCTCTCTGGGCACTATTGAGTCTATTAGGTGCAGGTATTCAGGTGGAGGTGGAGTTCTCAAAATCACTCGAGGTGCTCTTGTTGTTTATAAAGGCACACAGATCTGATACTTTATATATTTTGCAGGGATCTACTGTTATAGGTGCTGCTACTGTTTCAACATCATCTTTGTCAGATACAGACATCACCAGATTATGGCATATGCGTTTGGGGCACATGAGCGAAAAAGGCTTGGGTATACTGAGCAAAAAAGAACTTCTTTGTGGAAAAAGTACCGGGCCATTGGAATTCTGTGAACATTATATTTTTGGGAAGCAGAAAAGAGTCAACTTCAGTTCACCAGCAATTCACAAGACAAAAGATACTCTTGATTACATTCATTCAGATATATGGGGTTCTTCTCGTGCTCCTTCTAAAGGTGGTGCCAGGTACATGTTGACTTTCATTGATGATTATTCAAGAAAAGTTTGGATATATTTTCTTAAGCATAAAAATGATGTTTTCCTAACTTTCAAGCAATAAAAAGTTTTGATAGAGAAACAAACAGGAAAATATGTTAAGCAGTTGAGAACAGATAATGACATGGAAATTTGTGAAGGTGAATTTGATAGATTTTGTAAAAATGAAGGAATTGTTTAACATCGCACTGTTAGAATGACGCCTCAACAAAATGGTGTGGTCGAACGTATGAACAGAACGCTTTTGGAGAGAGCAAGTTGACAAATGACTTTTGGGCAGAGACGATCAATATGGCCTATTATATTGTCAACCGTTCTCCTTCTGCATCTCTTGATTTCAAAACTCTTGAGGAAGTTTGGTCAGATACTCTTGCTGATTATTCCTATTTAAAAGATTTTGAGTGTCCAGCATACATGCACGTGAATGATGAAAAATTGGAGTTTAGGGCTAAAATGTGCATTTTTCTTGGGTATATTTCTGGGGTGAAAGGATACAGATTATAGTGTCTTGATCTCAAATTTCCAAATATTATAATCAATAGAGATATTACTTTTGATGAATTGCCTATGTTATCTTCCAAGAATGAGTCTTCTAGTCCTTGTACTATTGATAGTACACAGAGGCAGGTGGAGCTTGATGTTAGCAGTTCTGGTTCTTCTCAGATCAAATCTTTTATTCAACAAATGCCAGTAGATGTACCTGAATCTACTGTTGAAGATACTTCAGATGAAGAGGAATATTTCATAACCAGAGATAGACCAAGGAGAGACATTCGACCACCACAAAGATATGCAAATTTAGTTGCATATGCTTTGTCTGTTGCAGAAGAAACTGATGCAGTTGGTGAGCCTTCCACCTATTCAGAAGCAGTTTCTTGTGATGATTCTGCAAAGTGGTTGATTGTGATGAACGAAGAAATTGAATTTCTTCATCAAAATGAAACTTGGGTTCTTGTAAAGCCGCCGTCAAATAAGAAAATAGTTGGTTGCAAGTAAGTCTTTAAGAAAAAGGACACTACAAGAAATTTGGTCATCAGTGACAACAATATGTCATCACAAGACATAGAAATGTTGTCACTAATGACTTTTATTGATGAATTTTGAGTCGTCACAGAGTCGTCACTATATCTCCGTCGGTAAAAGTATATAGTGACAACACAAAAGTCTTCAGTGAATGGTTGTCATTAGTGACAACAATATGAAAGAGTTTTATTGACGACTTAGCATGTTGTCAGAGATGTATTGATCAAGGTTGTCACTAAAAGTGTCAGAAGTTGTCACTTATATGATCTACTTATTGACAATATTTGTTGTCACAATTGAAGTTTGGAGTTAGTGACAAGCTTTGTTGTCACAAAGAGTTTTTGATTCTTGTTATGCAACAGCTCTTTTTTGTCATTAGTGATCTTTAACATTGTCAGCTCCATTTCAATAAACTCACAATTTAGCATGGTAAATTATTTATCTAAAATAAATTGAAAGAAGTAATCTAACCAATCGATAATCAAAAGTAGTTGTTGCATTAGGCTACATGCCAATATATCATATTAAGTACTCAAATATCATATTGAGGTGCACATTACCCAACAAAGGTCTATAAAAGTAACATTGTGCCCAAATATCACATATTCATAAGGTACGTTTACAAAAGGAATTAATTTTAAGAAACCAAAGAACATCCAAGCGGACCCTTGCATGAGAAATTGCGACTTTGTCTTCAACGTCCTTCAGTCATTGCTATAGATAGCTCCCAAAATTTTGTTTAAATAGCATTTATCTGTAATAAAGTAGTAAAACAAGTAGATAAGGGGAGGATTAAAACACTGAAGGAGAAGTAACAATACTTAGGTTGCTTAGCTAAAATATGCAATCCAATAAGAACCTCAATAATTAAAGCTGTACATTCAAAATCAGCCCCAAATAAAGCCAAAATCAGCCCCAAACTATTGCACAAAATCAGCTCAAGAAATAAGTACTGCTATTAAACTTCAGCTTCAAAGGAATAATATAACAAGTTGATAATGCAACAAGCACTGCTATAAGTACTGCTATGAACAATATAACCAATTGATAAGACTACAAGCACAACACTAAAGGAAAAGCAACTTTGATTCGCTTGCTTAGCTAAACATTCAAATAAACTAAACTGAACTAAACCAAAACAATCCAAAGTAATGAATAGCAGAGGATACAACGTGTCAAGTATGATAACCAAAGTAATATCAATCACGATACAAGGTGTCGAGCTATCCATTCATATAGGAGAAACTGAGGCAATGTGTACCTCATTTATATAAGAGAAACTGATGCAATGGGTATCGTGAGAAAGATGTCTATGGGTTGCTCAATCTTTACAACCCATTTCTCCAAACCACTAGAGGGTGAATACATGGAGTGGTACTGCATAAACAATATTAACATTATCAAAATCCATATACCCAAATTACTCCAATCACAAAAACAACTAAAAGCTACTGAAAAGCATTGGCATTGTCATGTAAATGCTTGTTAAAGCAGTAAATACTGTAAATTGCAAGACTTAATAGCTACCATCCAAGGTCAGAACTCATCACTATCCTAGCTTGTGCTCAAACACATTACCTCAATAACACCATCATACCGTACAAAAACTCAAATCACTTAAATATTTTAGAACAACATATGCTAAGCTTAGAAAGCACAAATTTCTATAATGAAAGATCCAAAGTTCAAAACTTTCAAAGTCAAATAAGAGAACTTTAAAAGTAGCAAATTAAAGAAAACAATCAAGTCACCTATTTGATAATCTTCATTGCCACTCTATCTTTAACACTCCTTCCTAGCTTCAAGAATTTAGTATTGCTTCAGATCTAACAAAGTAAATACTTGTGTGAGAACCCGAAAATTTTCTTATTTTTATAGAATATTACTGGAATATTTAAATGATTATTCACTCATTTTTTTCGAATTATTTATTTCGACCATTTTAAATCCATTTATATGGAATGACGCCTCTTTATATTTTTAAAGCGTTTTGTTGAAAAATTCGCTTTTCGAAAATTTGTTTAGTCCGGAACGACGGGCGCACGTTTTTCTAGGCCATACTTGAATCGAGAGTGCATTATTTATTGGAGAATTAAGAACGATCAATAATAGATTAAGAAAGGTTAATGGAGGAATTAATACTCAATTCACGTGAGGACTCGTAAAATTATTATTTTAAAATCCCTAATTTTGGCTAAATTAATTATTTATTTAGATTTTTGCCACGAATAATATTTTCTAGCCTTATTAGACCTAAGTACATGGTTTTATAGTTTCGTTATATTTTTAAAGTGTCTCGTTTCAAAAATTATTTTCTTATAAGTTTGTTTAGTGAAAAGGTGAAAACGTGTCCAAAAACTTTAGCCAATTGGGAATAAAATAAGTTCAAAAATTTGAGACATATACAATGGTTCTAAAATAGACAATTTTAGGTTTAAGCACACAAGTGATAGCTAGTGGTATGATCGTTATAAGAATTTCTCGAAAGTTTCATTTTATTGCGCCTAAATTGGAAATATGTGTTTTCACGTGCACGCTTAATTGAGGGACTTTGGACAATTATTTTGGGACAATTAAGAATGAATAATATTTATAAGAATGTAAGTGCCCTAGAGATTTAGTGCACTAGTGCAACAAACTTAAGGAAAATTGAACACAAAACGCGCGATTAGGGCACTAGTTGCAATTAAATTTTTCGTACTTAAAATATTAGACGGTCGGCGTTCTTTGTACGCAAAAAGAAATCAGACTAACATTCATATCTGCAAGCTTCATGGACGGCTAGCAACTGCAGCAAAGAGCAACCGAAAACTTCCACCATTTCCTCTACAAACTCCACCAAATTCAACCAAAATTTCACACATACTTAGCTCTTCACTTGGACAAAGAAGGAGCTGCACATTCACGATTTTTCTTGGGGCTTTTGGACACCAAAATCTGACCTTTTAGCACACAAGTAAGGTAACTATGATCCACTCTTCAAATCTTATTCATTGAAGGCCAACTCACACTTAAGAGCTTGATTATGCTTATGGGTAGCTTATTATTGTTAGAAATTGAGGTTCGATTTCGTGGAATTTCCTTAGATTGTACTAGTGTACAATCTTCCTTGATAATTAGGATATATGAATGATAATTCGTTATTATTTGCCCAGGCGCACACGAGGACCTTCAAGAGGATCCTACCGTGCACACTTGAACTTTCAGAAAATATTTCTTCTTGATTTGCTCGGTGAGTGTCAAGTGTATGACTACTTGAACTCTATGGACTTGATTCATGCTTGGCTTACCTGATTACATGCTTAGCCTACTTGGTTTTGAAAAATGGAGTCGAGTGTGTATTTTATCGCACTCGTTCTTATTTGAAACAAATGACTCATGCTTAACATGGTTTGCCTGATTTACATGACCTGAAATACATGCTTAGACCTGTCAAATGCTTGAATACATGATATGGTATGCTATGGCTGCATACGTCATTGGAGTGAATCTCCTCGACACTTACATGACACATGGGGGACGCCCAAACTCATAGGCCGACCTTGGAACTCGAGCCGGCATGGGCTTGGTCGGGAACCTCGGTGAGCCATGAGATTCACATGATAAGCTTGATCTATTGGAGAGATCTTGCTTGGCATACTCGTGGAGTATCGCCTCATAAATGTCGTGCGGGCCTGAAGCGGTTTATAGTGGATGGATGAGAAGTAAGTGGTGATCTACGGTTTGGAAATATCAACCCAGTTGACGGAGAGTCATCACGGGAAGATATACGAATGAACTGGCAAAGCAAGTGGAACTTAGCTCTTGAGAGCTACCATATCCTTGAATCGTTTCTGTTTACATTTTGTTGGCATTGTTAATTACTTGCAAGTTATCACTTGAACTGTTACTTGGGCTTGTTACCTGAACTATGTACCTGCATGTGTGTTCTTGGCCTCACGAGCGTTTTGCTCACCCTATAGATTTGTTTTCCTTAACAGATTTGAACTCGGAGGCGTACTGGAAAAAACCTCCTGATGAGCTTTTGTTTAGGATTTCTATTATATTTTGGCTATGCCCTTGGTTTTGGGTTGTACTTTTGGAATTGAAATGTAACTTTTGGGGCGTGAGGTATATTTGGAAATTATGATGTACGTTGAACACCCGACGTGCGGGCTGGATAATGGATGACTATTGTTAAGCTTGAACGCTTTCGCATTTTCTGTATTTAAGTTATTTACGTGTGTTGGGTAGAGCGATAATAAGCTTGAATGGAATTACTTGAGTCCTGACGAGAGTTAAGCAGGCGTCCCGCGAATACTCTTTGGTTCGCCTTAGGGAGAAGTGGGGGCGTCACAGTTGGTATCAGAGCATAGACTTTAGATCTTGTAGTGTATCCTAGGCTTAAAGTTTAGGATGCCTGACTGTGGGATTAATTTGAATATTATGTGAACTAGAGGGTCTATTGTATCCTACGGGTTAAAAAAATTGGTTACTTGAGAGTTTCTTACTTGGCACTTGTAGAAATAAAAATTGAGGAATTAGTTGATGTTATATTGAAGGAAAATATGGGATGAGAGATTAGTAGTGAAAGATTGGACGAATTTGAATTATTATTATACATGTAAGTGTGGAAAGAAGTGAGACAATTATTAGTGTTGGCTAAAGCAGATAAGAGACCGAGATTTGATGGTCAAACTCCATGTATCGTGATTGTGAACCCAGATGAAAGAGTTTCAAAGGTATAAAATGCATTTTTCTGCTCATTTACCTCCTAGAGAAATTATGCTTTGAAATTCTAAAAGAAAAATGGGGATGTACTAGTTTTATTTTCAAACGATAATTGGAAATAATATATATATGCTTTAAGTATGTGTAATTATTCGATTTTGGTAAATATGTGAATTTTACTTGAATTTCAATTTAAAAATTTGTGAATAACTGATGAGTTTGTTGAAATTTTGTATGTGATGGGCTGGTACAAGGTTAAAATTTTTTAAACTAGATTTTCCCCCTTGATTGTATACTGGTGTATTCTCACACTTGAATTCATCTATGCTTTACAAAAAAAAAATAATAATAATAATAAAAATATCTTGAATTTTCTGAAGAACGGCGAACTTATGTTTTTATAATGAAAATCTTGAACTTGATAAGATTTTTGTTACTTTAAATACTCTTCTTATCTTTTAAAATTCTTGGTTTTCAAGAAGGGTGAGCCTATCTTTAGGTGTACGGATTGAGGGAACTTTGAGATATAGAGTAACCACATTCAAGAACACGCAGTTAGTGTGAATTGATTTGGTTTCCATTTGACACGTAAGTTAGCAAGTTGTACTTATTTCTTGGGTTTGAACTTGGAGATTGAGACTTTAACTATAAAACCGTAAGACTAGTTATTCTTGGAGATGATGGTGCTCTGGTTGGTGGCTTGCTTATTAAAGATTTTGAATTTCGAATGGATAACCTTTGGTTTCCGCTTGTGTTATGGTTTGATTGGATCTAATTTCGTAAAGGCATGTGATCTGATTGGAATTAGTGATATTCGGACCCATTGGTTTAATTAAGGACTTAGGAAGGGTGGTGCATGCCGTGAGACCTTTTGTATCCCGCTTGCATATACTTCTACATTTTGTGACCCTTAATTGCCTATATATAGTATTTGACATATTGGGCTTGTTTTGTGGCTTCTTAACTCGTACTATAACTTTCGATACATGTAAAGAATCATGTCTTGATTCTAAATATTTTTGCAACTTGTATATGCATTAAGTTCTTTTATGATTAATTATTCTTTTTCTTGCGCTTATAGACTCCTATTAAGTATGGTAGCAGGAATAGGAAAAAGGGGTCGTGGCCGAGGACTTAGACAATCCTGTACTCGTGAGAAAAATTGATGGATAGCCTTATATAATTTAATGAGATTCAAGCATTGAATATGAATCGAGAAAAAAATCAGAAGATTAGATCTACCAGTGTATAATGGATTAACCTAGTTGGGAACTTAGTGAGATTTTCCTGTGTGAAATTTTAATAACTGCTTTATACGTATATTATGATTGGTCCTGTGGCCATATTTCAACTTTTGTGAAAGTTTGAACTCCAAAAGTATTTCGTGGGTTTGGTGAGATGACCTGAACTCATTACCAATTTGTTCAACTTGAACAAAAGCGCTTTCAATTTTACTTGACTAATACTATACCTAGATTCACTTGTTTTACTTTTCACAAAATTTATATATATATATATATGTATGTATACACATTTTGAACTCGTTTGAGACTCGAAATCAGATAGAGTTCAAGTTCGAATCTTTCTTAGGAACATGAATGCCTATTTGTTATGAATCAGATATTAGAAATGATCGGGTTTTATGTACCAGTAGAGTTAACTCTTGGTTGGATAAAAGGGTGGTAAAGGTATTGAATTACAGGTTATGCGAATATGAACCTACATGTTTACCTATCTTTCTTAAAGGTATTTTCTAAAATATACGCCTTACTCGAACATAGATTTAACTCGAAACTTTGAGGAAAAGTGTTGGAACACCCTCCATGTATATGTTATGATTATTATGTATATGTTTTAAAAATCATGCATTAAGTTGCATGATTAATATTCTTAAATCTATTTGAGAGATTTTAAATATGTATTGATGATTGTGGTTAAACATTATTTGAAATCTCTTACTAAGAAAATTTAGTTTTGGGTCGTGAAGAAAAATTTGTATCTTTAACTCTAATTTTGAAAATTTTGAATCGCATTTTGCCACAGATACATTCAAAATACATCAAAAGTCTTGACCTTATCTTGTAAGTCATGATTGGTTTGATTTAGACAAAATTTTGAGGAAAGGGATTTTGGTCCTGCTAGTGCGTAACTGTGAGGACCCGAAAATTTTCTTATTTTTATAGAATATTACTGGAATATTTAAAAGATTATTCACTCATTTTCTTCGAATTATTTATTTCGACCATTTTAAAT
The DNA here is from genome assembly GCF_036785885.1 of Coffea arabica. Lineage (NCBI taxonomy): Eukaryota > Viridiplantae > Streptophyta > Magnoliopsida > Gentianales > Rubiaceae > Coffea > Coffea arabica. The sequence goes on along the minus strand of NC_092319.1, from coordinate 6,269,358 downwards.
TCATTTATATGGAATGACGCCTCTTTATAATTTTAAAACATTTTGTTGGAAAATTCACTTTTCAGAAATTCGTTTAGTTCGAAATAACAAGTACACGTTTTCGAGGCTATACTTGAATAAGGAGTGTATTAATATTGGAGAATTAAAGATGATTAATAATAGATTAAGAAAGGTTAATTGAGGAATTAGTACTAGACTCCTGTGAGGACTCGCGAAATTTATTATTTTAAATTCCTATTTTTGAGCTCATTTGTATATTTAATTGCCCATTTATTCCGAATAATATTTTCTAGCCTTATTAGACCTAAGTACATGGTTTTATAGTTTCGTTATATTTTTAAAGCGCCTCATTTCAAAAATTATTTTCTTAAAAGCTTGATTAGCGAAAAAATGAAAACGTGTCTAAACACTTTAGCCAATTGGGAGTACAATAAACTCAAAAATTTGAGACATATACAATGGTCCTAAAATAGGCAATTTTAGGTTTAAGTACTCAAGTGATAACTAGTGGTACGATTGTTATAAGAATTTCTCAAAGGTTTTAATTTTTATTGCGCCTAAATTAGAAATACGTGTTTTCACGTGCGCGCTTAATTGAGGGACTTTGGACCATTATTTTGGGACAATTAAGAATGAATAATATTTATATGAATGTAAGGGCCCTAGAGGTTTAGTGCACTAGTGCAACAAACGTAAGAGAAATCGGACACAAAACGCGCGCGTAGGGCACTAGTTATAATTGATTTGACGTATTTAATATAATAGACGTCAAGCGTCTTTCGTACGCAAAGGAAACCAAAAACCGCATTTCCTTTCCTTCTAGCTTCATGGTCGGCCAGCTGCTGCAGAGGAAACAACCGAAAACTTCTCAAACATTTCTTCTACAAACTTCACCTCAAAAATCTTGCCAAACCTTCATAGATTCACCACACAAGCTCAAGACAACTTGGACAATCACTTGGACAAAGAAAGAGCTGCACATTCACGGATCTTCTTGGAGTTTTAGGGGCACCAAAATCTGACTTTTTAGCACACAAGTAAGGTAACCATGATCCACTCTTCAGATCTTGTTCAATAAAGGCCAACTTACACTTAAGAGCTTGATTATGCTTATGGGTAACTTATTATCGTTGGAAATTGTTAAATGTGGGCTCTATGAACTCCCACTTTGGTTTGATGGCTGTGATGATGTTTGGTGATGGTTTTATTGCCGAAATACTGCTTAAGGAAGTAGATTAAAGGTGCATTATTTCCAGAAACGTTATTGAGTTCTTGAAGCAAAAAGTTCCGATTTTAACCCTGCTCTGTTCGGTCACTTTACTGCAGATAATTGAGGATTTAAAGGCTTGATTATGTTGTTTACATGTTGTAGAAGTTGTGTACAAAATTTCGTTGAAAAATATTGAGTTTTGGTTGCTCAAACGAAATTATTTCGAAAACTGGTAATCTGGAAAACGGTTTCGCCGTAATCCAGACCAGTGGTTGTATTTTGTCCATAACTCCGTGCTCCGACATTGAAATCAAGTGCCGTCAGCGGCATTTGAAACTAGACGTTCCCATGTTTCCAACGGTATATAATGAACATTCTGGTTCTATGTGTGTGAGCCACACCATTCATCTGAAGTCGGCTGTCCTTTTTCTCCGTTCTGCCGAAATGATTTGATGATACTGCAACTTGAGGCTTGATTTTGAACCAGTTGCATGCTGAAACTTAAAACGATTTCTTCTGTGAAATTGTAGCCCTATGAATTTATTTTCTAACACTCTCAACCATTTCCAATTCCGAGTTAAATTGAGGGAGTTATGATCAATACACGGCAACTGCCTCATTTTTGAAAACCTTAGCTTTAGACAGATTGCTTTAAGAATTTTTCCAAACTTTGGTTGATTGAATGATCACCCTTCCGAGCGTATTTTTCCATGAAATTTGATAGAGAGATAACCTTCATATGGAAGTTTTATACTGCAAAATTTGGTGTCAATCCAAGTCCGTTTCGGCACTTAACTAAAGGTCCAAAGTTGGAACCAAATCTGGAAATTTTGTAACAATCTTGAATTTTCCCCAACTTCGAGCTACCGTATCTCGGTACTCGAAACTCCGATTCTTGAGCCGCTTGTTCTATCCAAAACTTTACTTGCATTTCTAATTGAGTTATAAGTTTCAAGGGCTGGTTTGCAAAGAGTGATTTTTGCCGAATTTCCAAAGTTAGCGAAAAACCAACCCTGCTCAATCCTAGCAATCTAGAACAGCAACTTTAGGCTCATTTTTGAATACCTTCCACTTAGATTCATGGAATGGTGTCTTCTAAGAACTTTTAGTACTTTCAAAGACGATTCCAACGGTACCAAATTTATCAAGTTTCGATTAGTAGAAAAGAAGTTATGATTTTTCAAAGATTTGACCAAAAATCGAAAATTCTGAAATTCCAAAGAAAATTCGCAAAGGAGCAATTTCACCAGAATCCGGCCTTGAATCCGGCCAGTTTCTGGCCGGATTGGTGGCCAAAATTGAAAAAAAAGGAGGTTAGCCCCTGCCTCCAATCCGGCCAGAAATCCGGCCGGATATCCGGCAAGGTTCCGGCCGGATTGTGACGTGGCCAACCTTCCTTCGATTTTGATCGTTCGTTTTGCAATCTTTTCGCTTGTACTTGTTTCCAACCAATGATTTTAAGGATAATAATCCAATTTTTGTACTTAAGTTTTACACCCTTTTGAGAATTCAACTTCAAAGGCAAGTCAAACGAGGTTTCAATTATTTTTGAACCTTACTCGTGTTCAATCTTTCTCACCACTTGGGGACCTACAGTAATTATCTAATATACGATGTTCAGGCACGCACGAGGACCTCCAAGAGGACCCTACTGTGGAAGTTTGAACTCTCCCTCCAACCTACTAGCTTGCATAACTTGGTGAGTGTCAAGTGTATGCCTACTTGAACTCTAAAGACTTGATTCATGCTTGATTCACCTGATTTCATGCTTAGCTTAACTGATTTTGACAAAATGGAGTCGAGTGTGTACTTGATCGCACTCGTTCTCATTTGAAACGAATGACTCATGCTTAACATGATTTGCTTGGTTTACATGACTTGAAATGTCTGCTTAAACCTATCAAATGATTGAATACATGAAATGGTATGCTATGATTGCATACGTCGATGGAGTGAATCTCCTCGACATTTACATGACAAATGGGGGACGCCCAAACTCATAGGCCGACCTTGGAACTCGAGCCGGCATGGACTTGGTCGGGAACCTCGGTGAGCCATGAGATTCAAATGATAAGCTTGATCTATTGAGAGATCTCGCTTGGCATACTCGTATAGTATCGCCTTATAAATGTAGTGCGGGCCCGAAATGGTGTATGGTGGACGGATGGGAAGTAAGTGGTGAACTACGGATATGAAAATATCAATCCGGTTGACGGAGAGTCATCACGGAAAGATATATAAATGGTATCGGCAAATGTGGAACTTAGCTCCTGAGAGCTTCTATATCATTGAATTGTTTCTGGTTACAGTTTATTGGTGTTATTAATTACTTGCAAGCTAATACCTGAATTGTTATTTGGGATTGTTATCTGAACTATGTGTTTGCATGTGTGTTCTTGGCCTCACGAGCGTTTTGCTCACCCTGTAGATTTGTTTTCCTTAACAAGTTGAGTTCGGAGGTAAAATGGAGCAGCCCTCTTGATGTGCTTTTGTTTTAGGGTTGCTATTACTTTTGGTTATGCCTTGATTTTGGGATTGTACTTTTGGTATGGAAATGTAACCTTTGGACGAAATGTAGTTTGTATACCGACGTGTGGTTTGGAGAATGGATGACTATTATTAAGTTTGAACGTTTCCGCATTTTATTGTATCTAAGTTATTGGCTTGTATTGTGTGGTCCGGCTATAAGTTGAATGGAATTGCTTGAGTCCTGGCGAGAGTTAGGCAGGCGTCCCGCGGATACCCTTTGGTTCGCCTTAGGGAGAAGTGGGGGCGTTACAGTTGGTATCAGAGCATAGGCTTTAGATCTTGTAGTGTATCCTAGGTTTAAAGTTTAGGATGCCTGACTGTGGGATTAATTTGAATATTTTGTGAACTAGTGGGTCTATTGTATCCTACGGGTTAAAGAAATTGGTTACTTGAAAGTTTCTTACTTGGGACTTGTAGAAATAAAAATTGAGGAATTAGCCGATGTTATATTGAAGGAAAATATGGGATGAGAGATTAGTAGTGAAAGATTGGACGAATTTGAATTATTATTATACTTGTAAGTGTGGAAAGAAGTGAGACAATTATTAGTGCAGGCTAAAGCGGATAAGAGACCGAGATTTGATGGTCAAACTCTATGTATCGTGATTGTGAACCCAGATAAAAGAGTTTCAAAGGAATAAAATGCATTTTCCTGCTCATTTACCTCCTAGAGAATTTATGCTTTGAAATTCTAAAGGAAAAATGAGGATGTACTAGTTTTATTTTCAAATGATGATTGGAAATATATATATATATATATGCTTTAAGTAAGTGTAATTCTTCGATTTTGGTAAATATGTGAATTTTACTTGAATTGCAATTCAAAAATTTGTGAATAGCTGATGAGTTTGTTGAAATTTTGTATGTGAGGGGCCGATACCAGGTTAAAATTTCCTAAACTAGACTTTTCCTTTTGATTGTATACTGGTGTATTCTCACACTTGAATTCATCTATGCTTTACAAAAATAATAATAATAATAATAAAAATATCTTGAATTTTCGAAAGAACGGCGAACTTATGTTTTTATAATGAAGATCTTGAACTTGATAAAATTTTTGTTACTTTAAATACTCTTCTTATCTTTTAAAATTCTTGGTTTTCAAGAAGGGTGAGCCTATCTTTAGATGTACGGATTGAGGGAACTTTGAGATATAGAGTAACTGCATTCAAGAACACGCAGTTAGTGTGAATTGACTTGGTTTCCATTTGACACGTAAGTTAGCAAGTTGTACTTAATTCTTGGGTTTGAACTTGGAGCTTGAGGTTTTAACTATAAAACCCTAAGACTAGTTATTCTTGAAGATGATGGTGCTCTGGTTGGTGGCTTGCTTATTAAAGATTTTGAATTTCGAATGGATAACCTTTGGTTTCCGCTTGTGTTATGGTTTGATTGGATCTAATTTCGTAAAGGCATGTGATCTGATTGGAATTAGTGATATTCGGACCCATTGGTTCAATTAAGGACTTAGGAAGGGTGGTGCACGCCGTGAGACCTTTTGTATCCCGCTTGCATATACTTCTACATTTTGTGACCCTTAATTGCCTATATGCAGTATTTGACATATTGGGCTTGTTTTGTGACTTCTTAACTCATACTATAACCTTCGATACATGTAAAGAATCATGTCTTGATTCTAAATATTTTTGCAACTTGTACATGCATTAAGTTCTTTTATGATTAATTATTCCTTTCTTGCGCTTATAGACTCCTATTAAGTATGGTAGCAGGAATAGGAAAAAGGGGTCGTGGCCGAGGACTTAGACAACCTTGTACTCGTGAGAAAAATTGATGGATAGTCTTATATAATTTAATGAGATCCTAGTATTGAATATGAATCGAGAATAAACCAGAAGATTAGATCTATCAGTGTATAATGGATTAACCTAGTTGGGAACTTAGTGAGATTTTCCTGTGTGAAAATTTAATAGCTGCTTTATGCGTATATTATGATTGGTCCTATGGCCATATTTCAACTTTTGTGAAAGTTTGAACTCCAAAAGTATTTCGTGGGTTTGGTGAGATGACCTGAACTCATTACCAATTTGTTCTACTTGAACAAAAGCGCTTTCAATTTTACTTGACTAATACTATACCCAGATTCACTTGTTTTACTTTTCACAAAATTTATATATATATATATGTATACACATTTTGAACTCGTTTGAGACTCGAAATTAGATAGAGTTCAAGTTCGAATCTTTCTTAGGAACATGAATGCCTATTTGTTATGAATCAGGTATTAGAAATGATCGGGTTTTATGTACCAGTAGAGTTAACTCTTGGTTGGATAAAAGGGTGGTAAAGGTATTGGATCACAGGTTATGCGAATATGAACCTACATGTTTACCTATCTTTCTTAAAGGTATTTTCTAAAATATACGCCTTATTCGAACATAGATTTAACTCGAAACTTTGAGGAAAAGTGTTAGAACATCCTCCATGTATATGTTATGATTATTATGTATATGTTTTAAAAATCATGCACTAAGTTGCATGATTAATATTCTTAAATCTATTTGAGAGATTTTAAATATGTATTGATGATTGTGGTTAAACATTATTTGAAATCTCTTACTAAGAAAATTTAGTTTTGGGTCGTGAAGAAAAATTTGTATCTTTAACTCTAATTTTGAAAATTTTGAATCGCATTTTGCCACAGATACATTCAAAATACATCAAAAGTCTTGACCTTATCTTGTAAGTCATGATTGGGTTGATTTAGACAAAATTTTGAGGAAAGGGATTTTGGTCCTGCTAGTGCGTAACAGTTTTTTTTGTTAGGATTTAGAACTTGTTTCGTATGGCGTGTAATTTATGGTTTCACTACACACGGGAGTAAGACCTTAGAATGAAAGTACATATCATTATACCAAGAGGTATTACTTTAGTCGTGTGTATGGATTTTCTTAAGTATCATTCGAGGAGAAGGAAGAGTAAATATACCTGGATGACTTAGATGCGTGAGAATTTACAGGTTGTGGATAGTTGAGTTTCAAATTCTGATTTGCTACTTATTTAGATGCTTGAGCAGTTGATAAGCTAACAGTCAGGATTAAGAAAATGGATGAATGAAAAGTTTGGAAGAGATGCGTATAGAAATAGAAGTTCTTCACAAGGAATTGGAATTCCAGACTAAATTGGTTGAATTGTGGGAAGAAAAAAAAAAAAAAAAAAGAAGGTCGAGAACTTAGGGTTGAAAATGGGATCCAATGTTTGATTGCCAACTTGAGATATTAAAAGTTGTGAGGTTTGGGTGAGTGAAAGGAAATATTTGATGGCTTGAGTGAGCCTAACGATTAGGGACCGGATGTTATATTTGGAATGGACGCTTGAGGCTATATATACATAGATTATTGAGAGTTGAACGATGAGACTATTAAGAACAAATGCTCCATAGCCTCACATAAACGAGAATTATAATCAAGGGTCAGGAGCAGCGAATAAGGGATTTATAGTAGAGTTACTACCAACCGGGAATCCTAGAAACTGATGTGCTTAAAACCACTTCCAATTCAAGATGGGGATGCTTGAATTTTCAGTTATGCCAATTGGGTTGACTAATGTATTAGCAGCAATTATTGCATTAATTCATCAAGGTTTTAAATCGTACTAGAATTAATCTGTGATGTCATTTATTGATGATGTATTGATATGCCCTAAAGTTTGAGAAGATCATGAAAAAAAAATACCTGATGGTAGTTTTACAAACCCCGAGAGAAGGCTAACTTTTGTTAAGTTCAATAAATGTGAGTTCGATGGGAAAAAATAGCCTTCCTAAGTTATATAATATCTAAGGAAGAAATTGTTGTTAACTCAGCTTAAGTGGAAGCTGTTTAAGAGGAAATGACTAGAAAATCCTACCGAAATTTGGAGTTCTTAGAGGTAGTCAAATATTACCTTGGTTGATCAGGGACTTCTAAGGATACGAGACTTGGCAAGTTATTTGAGATTTTAAATGTGAGGAAGAATTTGAAGGTGAAAATCGTTTAACCAGTGCACTTGTGTTGGCTTTACCGAGCGGATAAGGTGATATTGTGATTTATACAGATGGTTCAAAGGATGGTTTAGAATGTATAGTAATAATATATGATGAGGTGATTGTATATGCCTTCTGAAAGTTAAAATCTTCCGAAAGAAAGTAATCAACTCATGATTTGGAGTGAGTTGGAAAACGTAAGTCAATGATTGACCTGATAGGTTTAACCATGAAGGGAATGATATTGTTCTAAGTATGAATTTGGAGGACGAAATTCCTTTCAAGGAGGGGAGGATGTGAGAACCCGAAAATTTTCTTATTTTTATAGAATATTACTGGAATATTTAAATGATTATTCACTCATTTTTTTCGAATTATTTATTTCGACCATTTTAAATCCATTTATATGGAATGACGCCTCTTTATATTTTTAAAGCGTTTTGTTGAAAAATTCGCTTTTCGAAAATTTGTTTAGTCCGGAACGACGGGTGCACGTTTTTCTAGGTCATACTTGAATCGGGACTGTATTATTTATTGGAGAATTAAGAACGATCAATAATAGATTAAGAAAAATTAATGAAGAAATTAATACTCAATTCACGTGAGAACTCGTAAAATTATTATTTTAAAATCCCTAATTTTGGCTAAGTTAATTATTTATTTAGATTTTTGCTACGAATAATATTTTCTAGCCTTATTAGACCTAAGTACATGGTTTTATAGTTTCGTTATATTTTTAAAGTGTCTCGTTTCAAAAATTATTTTCTTATAAGTTTGTTTAGTGAAAAGGTGAAACGTGTCCAAACACTTTAGCCAATTGGGAATAAAATAAGTTCAAAAATTTGAGACATATACAATGGTTCTAAAATAGACAATTTTAGGTTTAAGCACACAAGTGATAGCTAGTGGTATGATCGTTATAAGAATTTCTCAAAGATTTCATTTTATTGCGCCTAAATTGGAAATACGTGTTTTCACGTGCGCGCTTAATTGAGGGACTTTGAACAATTATTTTGGGACAATTAAAAATGAATAATATTTATATGAATATAAGTGCCCTAGAGGTTTAGTGCACTAGTGTAACAAACTTAAAGGAAATTGAACACAAAACGAGCGAGTAGGGCACTAGTTGCAATTAAATTTTTCGTACTTAAAATATTAGACGGTCGGCGTTCTTTGTACGCAAAAAGAAATCAGACTAACATTCATATCTGCAAGCTTCATGGACGGCGAGCAACTGCAGCAAAGAGCAACCGAAAACTTCCACCATTTCCTCTACAAACTCCACCAAATTCAACCAAAACTTCACACACACTTATCTCTTCACTTGGACAATCACTTGGATAAAGAAGGAGCTGCACATTCACGATTTTTCTTGGGGCTTTTGGACACCAAAATCTGACCTTTTAACACACAAGTAAGGTAACCATGATCCACTCTTCAAATCTTATTCATTGAAGGCCAACTCACGCTTAAGAGCTTGATTATGCTTATGGGTAGCTTATTATTATTAGAAATTGTTAAATGTGGGTTCTATGAACTCCCACTTTGAGTTGATGGCTGTGATGATGTTTGATGATGGTTTTATTGTTGAATTAGTGCTTAAGGGAGTAAATTAAAGGTGCATTATCGCCAGAAACTTCATTGAGCTCTTGAAGCAAAAAGTTCCCATTTTACCCCTGCTCTGTTCGATCACTTTAATGCAGAAATTTGAGGATTTAATGGCTTGATTGTGTTGTTTATATGTTTTAGTAGTTGTGTAAAAATTTTCATTGAAAAATACTTAGTTTTGGTTGGTCAAACGAATTTATTCCCAAAGCTAGTAATCTGGAAAACGGTTTCGTCATAATCCAGACCAGTGTTTGTATTTCGTCCATAACTCCGTACTCCGACGTCAAAATCAAGTGCCGTTAGCGGCATTTGAAACTAGACGTTCCCATCTTTCCAACGGTATATAATGTACGTTCTGGTTCCATGTGTGTGAACCGCACCACTCATCTGAATTCAGCTGCCCTGTTTCGCCGTTCTGCCGAAATGATTTGATGATGCTGTAACTTTAGGCTTAATTTCGAGCTAGTTACATGCTGAAACTTAAAACGATTTCTTCTGTGAAATTATATTCCTATGCATGTATTTTCTAACACTATTAACCATGTTCAAATCCGAGTTAAATTGAGTGAGTTATGATCAAAATACGGTGACTGTTTTGTTCTTGAAAGCCTTGGATTTCGACAGATTTGACGTGACATTTGTGGTGGTCTTACTAAATGAATTTCTTGATACTAAACACCTACCAAATGCACCATGAATGTTTCTTAAACTTTCATTTCACATATGAACCATGATTGGAGGATTTTCTTAGCCAAACGATTGGATTTGGGAAGAAAAGGATTAAGGGCAGATTGCCTTGAGAATTTTTCCAAACTTTGGTTGATTGGTTAACCACCTTCCCGAAGGTATTTTCCACGAAATTTGATAGAGAAATACCCTTCATATAGGAGTACCATACTGCAAAATTTGGTGTCAATTAAAGTCCGTTTCGACACTTAACAAAAGGTCCAAAATCGGAACCAAATCTGGAAATTTTGTAACAGTCTTGAATTTTTCCCAACTTTGAGCTACCATATCTTGGTGCTCGAAACTCCGATTCTCGATCCGTTTATTCTATCCTAAACCTTACTTGCACCTCTAATTGAGTTATAAATTTCAAGGGCTGGTTTGCAACGAGTGAATTCTGCCGAATTTTCAAAGTTAGCGAAAAACCAACCCCGGCTCAATCCTAGGTGATCTGGGACAGCAACTTTAAACTCATTTTTGAATACCTTCCATTTAGATTCGTGGAACAGTGTCTTCTAAGAACTTTTAGTAATTTCCAAGAGGTTTCCAACGGTATAAATTTTTCCAATTTTAGACTTGTATCGAGTGAGATACGATTTTTCAAAGATCCATATCAAAACTGAAATTTTCAAACTTTCAAGGAAATAGAGATTTCCAAGAACTTTTTATTCTTTCGACATTATGCAAACATTTTAACCTCGATTTCCAAGATAAAAACCCAAATGCTCCTGTACTTTAAGAAACTCTAATTGAACCTCGATTTACGAGTAATTGAGGTTCGATTTCGTGAAATTTCCTTAGATTGTACTAGTGTACAATCTTCCTTGATAATTGGGATATATGAATGATAATACGTTATTATTTGCCCAGACGCACACGAGAACCTTCAAGAGGATCCTACCGTGCACACTTGAACTTCCAGAAAATATTTCTTCTTGATTTGCTCGGTGAGTGTCAAGTGTATGACTATTTGAACTCTATGGATTTGATTCATGCTTGGCTTACCTGATTACATGCTTAGCCTACTTGGTTTTGAAAAATGGAGTCGAGTGCGTACTTTATCGCACTCGTTCTCATTTGAAACAAATGACTCATGAATACATGCTTAGACCTGATTACATGCTTAGACCTGTCAAATGCTTGAATACATGATATGGTATGCTATGACTGCATACGTCGTTGGAGTGAATCTCCTCGACACTTACATGACACATGGGGGACGCCCAAACTCATAGGCCAACCTTGGAACTCGAGCCGGCATGGGCTTGGTCGGGAACCTCGGTGAGTCATGAGATTCATATGATAAGCTTGATCTATTGGAGAGATCTTGCTTGGTATACTCGTGGAGTATCGTCTCATAAATGTCGTGCGGGCCCGAAGCGGTGTATGGTGGATGGATGAGAAGTAAGTGGTGATCTACGGTTTGGAAATATCAACCCGGTTGATGGAGAGTCATCACGGGAAGATATACGAATGAACTGGCAAAGCAAGTGGAACTTAGCTCTTGAGAGCTACCATATCCTTGAATCGTTTCTATTTACATTTTGTTGGCATTGTTAATTACTTGCAAGTTATCACTTGAACTGTTACTTGGGCTTGTTACCTGAACTATGTGCCTGCATGTGTGTTCTTGGCCTCACGAGCGTTTTGCTCACCCTATAGATTTGTTTTCCTTAACAGATTTGAACTCGGAGGCGTACTGGAAAAAACCTCCTGATGAGCTTTTATTTAGGATTTCTATTATATTTTGGCTATGCCCTTGGTTTTGGGTTGTACTTTTGGAATTGAAATGTAACTTTTGGGGCGTGAGGTATATTTGGAAATTATGATGTACTTTGAACACCCGACGTGCGGGCTGGATAATAGATGACTATTGTTAAGCTTGAACGCTTTCGCATTTTCTGTATTTAAGTTATTTACGTGTGTTGGGTAGAGCGATAATAAGTTTGAATGGAATTACTTGAGTCCTGGCGAGAGTTAAACAGGCGTCCCGCGGATACTCTTTGGTTCGCCTTAGGGAGAAGTGGGGGCGTCACAACTTGTCATCAATTCAAGTAAATAATAAGCTGAACATAACTATGAAAAATAATATGTTTGTTGAGAAAAAAAATTACCTCATAGCCAGTGGCATCAGATAGGCTATTGATTTATCAGGTACATTTATTTTTCAAGAAAGAAAAACAAGCACCCTGTCCTCTTCACCATATCTTATTTTATGCCCTAAGGTAGAATACTCTGAAAACCATTTCAAATTACACTTCAAATCACAAACTACTCCTAAGTATAAACTACTTTGCGATACTTAAGTAACCAAAACTGAATTGCATGGAGAAATAAAAGATAATTAAGGTAAGAACATAGATGATAATTTGAACCAAAAAGCACAGGAATTACCCATCCACAATGGCATAACATATGTATAAACTACTTCACCGTACTTAAGTAACCAAAGTTGAATTGCACAGATCACATACAAAAGTTGAACTAATCTTTCCCTATTTTATGTGGGCATTCTCCTATAGGTTTGTACAAGTAGGAACACAAGGGAAAAATTTTGACTGTGGTAATAGAAGAAATCAGAGCATTACTGTTCCTCACTGCTTCTTTGCTAACATTTTTATGAGCCCCTTAATAATTTTACCAAACCACATCAAATTCATGATAGAAAGAGCGCAAGGCACAACAAATACTAGAAAATAACCAACTGAATGCATCTGGATGACCTGACTATAATGAATGTAAACATGGTGAAACATGTAAACAAACAACAAAATCCTTGCCATCAGCCAACCAAAAAAAATAAAGACACCGTTAATTAGGTAGGCATTGGACCTCTTCAATCCAGAAATATCAAGATGCCATCTCATGTTGATTTCTGGGGTAGTCATTTCTGATATGAGGACCATGAATGTATAAAGCTGCCCCTTCCCAGTAAATACAAAATATACTACAGAAACTCCGAAGAGACTGTGATAGACAATATACTCTAGTGTCTGTGTGTGTATGAGAGAGAGAGAGAGAGAGTTAAGGAGTTGATATGAAAACAGGTGCATGCCTCTATGTATGGTTGTGTTACTTATGACCTGTACCAATATTACCCCAGACCATTCAACAAACGGAGTCATGGTCTGGTTTCATTTCAGCCCACAACCTAACTAAAAACCATACCAACTGCCTAACTCGGCCCTTTTAATTGTTCTAGTTTTTAGAATAATAACTGAAAAACTAAACTGATAATAGAAGCTTCAAGCACAATAAATTTTTCATTGAGGCTAGAAAGAATGAGCATAAGAGCACTTCCAACATCACCAACCCTTTCCAGCAAGAAGGAAGTTGCATCTACAATTCCATATTCCTAACAGAGGCGTAAATAGTTCTCTACTCTATAGCTTGACAAAATGACATGGTGACAACTCTAACTAAACCATAGATACACAAGATTAACTAAGCCATAAACTTTTAAAGGGAGAAAAATAAATTATAAGTTGTTAACATGATAAACCAGAGCTTGCTTGTTCACCGGCACAACAAGAAACATACAAGTCCATTGAGCATATATGACAGCAGCTTGCCACGCGCATGATTAATAATACATCCCTCCTTTCAAGAACTTCATCCACAGTTGAAGATATACTCACCTCAAGATAGTGTTCTGTCACTTCATCTGTCAGCTGAATTGGCTTACTGCGGAGCAATTTTGGGAAATCATTCAATTCTTCAAGGAACGTCTTAATTCTATCTGACTAATGCTTTGCCATCCTTCCACTCGAAAAATGTAAACTACCATATTTTCTTAAGCAAGAAAATTTGAGATTTCCAGTTGTGTGAACTTCAACAAGTGTATTCAAATAAAGAAAAAGGCTCTCTGGGTGAGAGTGTAACTGAGAAATTACCTTCAGAGTTTGCAAAAAATTACCTGTCTAATTTGACCAGATCACCAATCCTTGAAAAGACTGCTGCTTGGAAGTCTTCTGAATCAGTTTCACTGATTCTCCCCCTACCAAGTCCAGCCGTAACTGATTTTGTACAAAAAATCGTTGAGAAGCAGCAAGTCCTTCCCAAGTGGGCCAAAAAAGTAGAGGATACAATTAATCTAGGGGATTCACGATAACTAGGCAAAAATTTTTCCCTAATTTTTTCCCTAAGTTAAGATTTAGGGCAATAAAATTTCAGGGGATGAAAAGTTTAATCATGTAAATAACCATAAAATTACACCCTCAATGCAGGTTCAACAAGAATGCAGGTAGAAATTTTCAGAAAATAAAAAAAAAACAAGCGTAGGGCCAAAATATTTGCAAACTATCTTAGAGACAAAGAAGAGAGGGAAAGAACTAACCTTTGGATAAAGAGTCCGAATCTCATTCAATAAAATCGTCTTTTGACCGGAGCCAATCAGTCCAGGGAAGGCAACTGGCCTTAGGCCTTAGCTTAGCCGATTTGGTTCTTGGGTTTGTTGAGTTCCTGATTACTGCCCTAAAACTTTCCGTTCAGTGACATTCACAGGTCTTCTGTTCCCAGGACATTGACTTAAATAAAAGCGTGTACTGATCAGGGCTCAACAAAGTCTCCTGCCGGCGATGACTCGGGAAGAGTCATCCTTTAGACTCATTCTCCTATCGGAGGAAGATGCCGGGCGCGGCAGGTCTCGTTTTTTCACTAAGCCACTAAGATCTGACTCAACATCGGCCCGCAGAGACATGGAGAATTACTTGGTCTTCAATGCCCAAGAGCCACGGTACTTCACTGGTCTTCAATTGTCGAAGAGATCGAGAGTGTGGTAGAGGTGGAGGTGGAGGTGGAGGTGGAGGTGAAAATGGAAGTGGAAGTGGAGGTGGAGCCATGGATGTAGAGGTGAGTGTGGGCTGACGGGCTGAGTAAACGTGAGGTGATTTGTGAGAGTCTGAGAGAGAGTTCAACACTTAGAAAAGTTATTGTTTTGCATCTACGTAGTACAAGAGACTTGGACAAATTTGCGCCTCTTTTTTTGCCTTGAATTTTAAAATTGTTCCACTTTGTTTTTGTCTTGAATTTTAATTAGATTTGGACATCATAATTCCCCCCTTTTTACACCAGAAAAATTGGTGTAATTTTGTCTTTTATAATTGTATTTGAAATATAGATTTCATTTTTATTCATTATTTTTGTGTCACAATTTTAAAAATTTTAGTATGATTAAAAATTCTAGTATGAGTAGCAAAATTTTTTAAATTCATATAAATGGAAAAGCATTTTAATAAAATTTAACTAGTTCTTATAGGTGCTAAAACTTTATATCAATTATAACTACTATTTATAAAACTTCACTATTAATCCATTATCTTCAAATAAGAAAAAAAATGCACAATTCAACTAATACATAAAGTGTATTAGTTAATTAACTAAGGAGTTTAGGATTTATCCACTTCGATAACCGGTTCAATTTGAAAACTCTTATTTATATTCATATCAAATTAACTAATAATCATTCTAAGTTAAGTAGTCACAAGTTTATTTACACTAATGAATTTTTTATTTTTTAATTATTTTTTATTCTAATGAAGTTATTACATATACAAGAAAATTAAACTAATAAGGAGGCTCATAAGTATACAATAGTTAAAATCATTAGAGAACACATAATGATTACAAAAAATTAGGAATAATAGTTGCAAAAAGCAATAAATATTTTAAATCAAACAGTGATAAGACTAGATTGTCATTAACGGCTATATAATGTTATCAGTGACAACAAGAGCAAAGTTGTCAAAGAAAGTGCTATTAATACTGACAACTTTTAGAAAGTTGTCACTATTGCAGTTCCCGCTCTCTCCGTGACTCTTGGCGGGAATCGAATTGTGACAACAATGCAAGGTCGTCACTGATGTGTTGGCTTCCTTGACTCAATTGTGACAATTTGCCGTCTTGTGGTTAAAGGACCCCATTCTGTGACGATATTTTTTTCATCACTGAGAAATGTTGTCACTAATGACCAAATTTCTTGTAGTGGGAAGGTATTTTAGGGGTTAAAGATGTAAAGTATAAAGCACGATTAGTTGCAAAGGGCTATAGTCAGGTACAAGGTGTTGATTTTAATAAAGTTTTTTCACCTGTTGTTAAATATAGCTCAATTCGTGTTTTGCTTGCTTTAGTTGTTGTGTATGATTTGGAGTTAGAGTAGATTGATATTAAGACAGCTTTCTTGCATGGCGAACTTGAAGAACAAATTTATATGAAGCTACCCAGGATTTTGAAATTGAAGGTAAGGAAGACCATGTTTGCTTATTGAAGAAATCCTTATATGGATTGAAACAGTCTCCAAGACAATGGTATAAAAGGTTTGATTCCTTTATGTTGGGTCATGGTTATTCAAGGACCATGTATGATAATTGTGTTTATTTCCGGAAGTTAAATGATGGTTCTTTTATTTATTTGCTGCTTTATGTTGATGACATGCTCATTGCTGCCAAGAATTTGTCAAAAATTCACACTTTGAAACTGTAGTTAAATGGTGAATCTGAAATAAAAGATTTGGGAACAACTAAGAAAATTCTTGGCATGGATATCAAGTGAGATCGAGGAGTAGGGAAGTTGTTCTTGACCCAGAAAAATTACCTTGAGAAAGTCTTGGAGCGTTTTGGCATGAAAGATGCTAAACCAGTATCTACTCCTCTTGCTAGCCATTTTTGGCTATCTGCTGTTCAACCACAAAAATCAGATGAAGAGAAAGATTATATGGCACGGGTTCCTTATTCCAGTGCAGTCGGCAGTATTATGTATGCAATGGTTTGTACTCGTCCAGATATTGCACAAACAATCAGTGTTGTTAGCAGATATATGTCTTATCATAGAAAAACACATTGGCAGGCCATGAAATGGATTCTCAAATACTTGCGAGGTACTTCAAATGCATGTTTGAAGTTTGGAAGAAATAATAACACTTTAATTGGCTTTGTAGATTCGGACTACGTTGGAGATTTTGACAGGAGAAAATCACTTTCAGGCTATGTATTTTGCATTGACGGTTGTGCTGTCAGTTGGAAAGCTACTCTACAACTTGTCGTAGCTTTGTCTACTACAGAAGCAGAATATATGGTTGTGACCGAGACAATCAAAGAAGCCTTGTGGTTGAAAAGTTTGTTTAGCGAGCTTAGTTTACATCAAGGTGTTACTGTTATTCACTGTGATAGTCAAAGTGCCATACACTTGACTAAAGATCATATGTATCATGAGAGGACGAAACATATTGATGTGAAATATCACTTTATCCGAGATATCATTGCCGAAGGGAAAGTCCTTGTTCAGAAAATCAGTACCAAGGAGAATCCTGCTGACATGTTCACAAAATCTCTTCCATTTTATAATTTCAACCAGTGCTTGGACTTGGTTGGTATTCGTTGTTGGTGACTTAGGCCCGTTGGAGCTTATGTGGAGAAGGTGGAGCAGTTTTGCTATTGTCGATGGTGAGACTAAAAATTATGCGAATGTGGAGATTTGTTGACTTTTTTCAAACGCCCACAAAGTTTGAATTTTTGTGGCACAATTTTATCCCACATCGGCAAAGGCTTGAGGAGAGCCTTCTTTGGTTTCCTATAAATAAGGAAGCCTATTGAAGGTTTTAGTTGCACTACTCAAGAGAGCATTATATAGGTTATTAGTTTCTTGGGTCATCTAATCCATTTATAGTCAAATATTTTAGGCTCTCTTGTTTTTGAGTTTAGGAATATTTCCTAAATCTTTTGTAAGTGTCATTTTGGTCTAGGAACCACTTTCCTATGGCTTTTGTATTTCTTCTTCATAATAGAAATATTGCTCCTCTCTCGTCTGTGGACGTAGGTCAATTTGACCGAACCACGTAAATTTTGATGTCTTTTATTTTGCTTTGTTATTTGTCTTTATTGGGTTGCCACAACCCTTTTATATGGTCGATTTTACCGTCTAATTATTATATGGCTGGTGTCTATCGTCTAACCATTATATAGTCGATTATACTGCCTATTTTGTTCTAACTTTAGTTTGTTTATTCCTGGGATGGTCCTAACAAATTCTACTTGTATCACCTTTGCGATTTGTCAAGGGACTTCCAAGTACATTAGTTGATTGACCAACTCTGTATATACATGACAATGGACTATCTCCACTTTGCATCTCAAAACTTTATCACTTTTTTACTTTATATCCTAAATTTCAATTTTGAATATTTTATATTATAAACTTTAATTTGGACTCTTTGCATCTTAAATTCTCGAATTTATTCCATTCAAGTCGAATCAATGGCAACAATAGTAAAATTAACGGAATAGAGGAATTTACAAATCAATGACATTGTGGCAAAAGTGGCCAAAAGTAGTCAAAAGATCACAAAACAAAATGATACACTATTATAAATTTGTGTCGTCTTTTATCTCGTTAAATTACTAACAATATTCGTGATTAGAACCACGTAAAATAATGACTATGTGTTGAAAGCAATGTTTTAAAAGGTAAAAGCGTTGGACGATACGTTTTGTCTCCGTCTCGATGGCAAATTTTGAATAAATAAGATTAAAATACTTGTAATATTATAAAGAAACATCGTAAAGTCATACCATTTATGTGATAAAAAAATTATTATGTTAAACTAATACTAACTAGAGAACAAAATTTGAAACTTTGAAATGATTTGGGGCTCAATCATAATTTTTAAATGGTAAACAACAATAAGAAACCTTAAACGGGGAAATTTTAAAATTGAAAAAACATAATGGATTTATAAGCAAAAAAGAAAAAAATCAGATTATATCCCTAGGTGCTATGCAGTCGTTTACTTTGGTTCCTCCTAGTGCCGTTTCTTTCCTCTTCATCTGCTCCCTGCTCCTCTCTGCAACCCAAACCAAATTGTAAGATTTATTTATTTTGTCTTGTTCTTCCCAATTCGTCAATCGTCTTAGGTTCTTCTATTTATGTCTTCTAATTTATATTACTTTGTACTGCTCTTCAGATCAAAATCTGATTGTATTTTTTTGCACTTCAAAATTCTGTTCTTTTATACCAGTTCACGCCCCTGAGGCGTGCACCTTTCGTGCCTCAGGTGACGCCTTGAAGTCATCCACATCACTAGGCATTCGCCCAGGAGAAGTTGCGCCTCATCTGGAAGCCCTGAGGCAATACTACTTTGCCCTGCCTTGGGCGCGCCCCAAGTTCGCCTTTAAAAACTCTGGTTGAAAGTGGTCAAAAAGAGTTAAGCAATTGTAGATATCACAAAATGATACATTGTCATTAATTTGTAGTATTCTTTATCTCGTTAATTTTGCTTATATTGTCAATGATTGAAGTTAAATGAGACAAACTTGAGAGTTTAGACTTTAGAGTGCAAAGTGTCCAAAATTCAGAGTTTAAAATACAAAATATCCAAAATTAAAGTTTAGAATACAAATGAAAAAGTGGTACAGGTTTGAAGCTGCAAAATGAAGTTAGTCACAAGACTATAAGAGTCAAAGTATAATGTTAACAATGAACAGCTAAGTGAGAAATTGGTAAAAACTTCTGACGAGCACGGGATATATATATAACAATTAGTTCATCCACAGTCAACTTTTACATTTATAAATTCCTAAATATCCCACACGCGATTTTTCGCAAATGTATGTGTCATTTATTCAGCATAGAGGTATTAGATATCAATCCCATAGGGAAGATTTTCAATTACTGGTAGTTTTCAAGCTCCTTTATTATTTAGACTATCACAAGTACAAGGAATTAAATTTATACTATAAAAGTAATAAAAACACAGCAGAAAACTCCTTGAGATATGGAATTCCATACTACTCCCGCAAATGAAGTTACCGATTAAGTGAATCCAATTATCTTGACTAGTTACGACGTAATTTCCTAATGTATGTGAAACTTACTCTCGTCGTGAATCAACTATACTTGTAATTAAGCTATACATACTCTCGTGGTTATGAAATTAACTGCAAGCTCATTTCTTCTATAAAATTACATCAAACAAATCACTAAACCCACATAGGTACACCTTTACTCTCGTGAGTGTACTCCCTAGGTTTATCACTTCCTTAAACTAGTGTTACATTTCAATTCTCATTGCAATCTTAACACCTTTAGATAATCACAATTAATGGCTGGTTAATCATGATTAGATAAGCAACAGTGATAAATAACTTGCTCAAAATAATATCATCAAATAACCAAGTAAATATCACTAATAAGATATAAAAAGTTCATTTATACTCTAGGCATAAATTTTAATTAAACATGTTAAAATACAAAGCCAAACTTGTATTATAACTAAACATTAAATCCAATACAAGAGAGAAAGAAGTAGAAGAGATATCACTCTTGTCACATGAGATCAACCTCTCCGTCTTTTCTCCTCAATCTTCATCCAAATTTAACTACAAATACAATAAGGATAAACTACACTACCTATACTATACTACTCTAACTACTGAACTAAGGAAATTCTAGTGAAAACTACATTTTGGTGAGTTTCTCTATCCTTCTAAAGTTGTGAAAATGTTTTCCAAGGCCTATATTTATAGAAGAATTCAAAAGCCAAATGAGCTGTTTCTAATTGTGATTTTTGAATCTTGAAACTCTCAAAGATTGCTTCTCAAAGTTTCCACGCTCATCTGACAATTTCCAGCCATAATCTTTGAAAAAAAAAGTGGTCAAAAAGGTTGTGTGAAAAGAGCACAAGTTGTAGAGTAAGTTGTAGCCGAAATCCATGAAAATGCGGGTAGAAAACGCAGCCCATGCCGGCATTTTGACCCCCCCCCCCGTTTTACTCTTTTTGCAGGTTTGCTCATTCTGGGCAGATTTCATCATTGCTTTGTTTCCAACTTCAACTGATCTTGATGTTAGAGGATGAACTAGCTCTTGTATAAAACATGAAAGTTGTAGCTCTTTGAGTTATCTTTCCAATGCATCAAGAATCATCCAATTTGGAGCTCTGTGGACCGAGAAATAACCAAAATACCCTCAACTGGTCAGAACCTTATTTCAGCTTTCGACCATCAAAATGCACTTCTATATTTCGACTTTTTGACTAGAAAAACGACTAAAATAGACTTCAATATCTTCATACCAAATGTAGATCTATCTTTTAGTTTCAAAATGGTTTAAGAATCATCTCATCCATGCTTGTAGCTCAAGATATTGTCAAAATACCACAAGTTATCAAAGCTGGAAAACTTCTTTTCTATCCTTTGATTATTTTGCACTTCTTGTCTTCTTTTTATCACCTTAAATCATCATTAATCATCCAATTATCTTCTAAATTTATGGCATTTGATGATTGAATCATTGAACCTATAAAAACATGAAGTTTTCACCAGTAAAATTCATAGAAATGCAATTTTTACCACTAAAATCATAAAATGCATATTTTCACTAGAAACTTAGTTAATTAGCTAAAAACAAGACTAAAACACACCAAAACTAAATAATCAAATACACTTAAATTACGTAAAATATGCACTTATCAACTTCATTTCGGTTTTCTCCTTCAAGTCACAAGCGTATATCGAACTTATTCTCTAATAAATGTGAATATAATTTTCTCGGTGTCTTAATTCAAATTACTGAAATCTGTTGTTCACCACATTTTTTAACATGTGTCAAAGCTTACCAAAATATTATTGGCTAATTAACGATCACACGACTAAGAACATTTTAAAATTAGTAACGTACCAAAAGGTACAGCTTTCTGAACTAAAATTGCCTGGACATATTAGGCAAGCAATAGAATGTATATATACGATAGTAGTGAACTTGTCTTATAGATAAATACATTTATCAAATAATTCCCCATAAGCGCTGGAATGATTGAATTTTACTTGTACATTAGTTTTAATTCCACCAAAAAGAGATATTAGAGTTGGTTCGGACACATCAATCTTCATGGAATATGGCCTTTTTAGAACCATTCACCTAAGAGAAAATAATAGCTTAATTAGTTGGATCCAACAACATACCCTCCATGCTCTTGTGTAATTCTTCTGCTTTCTCTAGTAGCATCTTATTAAGTTATTGGGAAGTAAAAAGCAACTTTCATCTGAAAAGAACACCTGGGAATTGATCTCACTACTTTCACATTTCAAGGATGTGTAGAAGAGTAATGACTAAAGTTTGCATCTTGCACAAGACACTCTTGATAACCCTAACTTGTGGAGTTACGAAAGAAAAAGTGAAAAAGATTTCAGCCCTATCCAATAAACAAGTTAAATAAATGGATTTCCCTGTATTAGAAAAGGGATTCACCAAATCAAGAATGGAAAAAGTGCATGACAGAATCGAGAAGAAACCTGTAACAAAACTATGTATTTCAGTTGTCAAGTTTACATGTGCAAATAGATGAAGAAATCCTAGAGCCTTATTTATATGCTATCGAGAATATCCTTGAATTTTTCAACTTCACACCAAATCCTCAGCAATTCCTGTTGATTATAGCCAAGTTCATCCGCAGATTCATCTAGTAAATAAGCTAAAGAAGGATGGCTGATGAGTTTTATAGGGATGGAAAGTCTCCCCATGCCTTCATTGTTTGTTCCCACTAGTAAAGGAACGTTGCCTTTTCGAACATAACAATCCATCTCCCCTTCATTTCTGCTTCTTAATCTTTGATAAGTAGGAGATGAGCTCTTATCTCTCCCACTCATTTTGTATCTTCTAGTTGAATTGGATGTGCATCAAGAATTTTCTTATTTATAGCATAAATCTCCTGAAATCCCAATGAGTAGAATTAATTGACCAGACAATCTAGGAGTTTGATTTTCTGGAAATCGAAGAAAAATAATTGGTCTAGATGACCTTTTGGGAAAATGCTGTTATCTATATTGACTGGGAACAGGGTTTGTCGGCTATTCGTTAAATATCTACGCAATATTGAAGATTACTACTTGCTAAATGACTATTCCCATTCCGCAGTCAGGGAAGTGGGAAAGGAGAATAAAGAATGATTAGGTAATGGTTTTAAGGCAGATGGTCTTGATTTGAGAACATTGTTAATTAAGTTATAGATGCCACGTTTACCTGAGAATGTCACTTTTTTTTTTTTGTTCTTTGTATGGCGAGAATTGGAGGAGGAAAGAATATTCGTGTTAATCGAATTTGTTAACGACATTAATTGTTTAGAACTTTAATTAGATAGAACTTGTTTGCTCATCCATTTGTAAATCATATACTACAAGAAATTTGACTTTTCTTGACTTATATATTCACTAAACATGAGAATCATTACAAAAAATAAAGTAATAGAAAAGATATCACTCATTTTAGTTGAGCTCTAAGCTCTTCATTTTCATCCTCAGCTTCATTTTTGTTTAGTTACAATACAAGATAGATGAACTACACTAACCTATACTAAACTAATGAACCAAGGAGAACTAGTACAGCTATATTGTTGTGGCAGTTCCTAACTTTCCAAAGTTATCAAAATATGTTTTCAAGCCCCTTATTTATAGATGAATTCAAACTCCAAATAAGTTGTTAATGTTAATATGAAATGCTTCTTGAGATTCCCAAAATATACTTCTACAGGTCTTCATGCTCTTTTTTAAAGTTGCAGCCGAAATTCTTTGCTGAAATGAGCTGTAATAAATTTGGAAAAACTAAGATTGTGATTGTGCAAGTTGCACAGCCAACATGAGATTACACGGGATAGTTACATAGGGTAGGTCGTGTAACTCTCCCCCCTCTTCCTCGTAATTACTCCCCTACAGGTTTGGCATATTTTGACAATTTATGGAATTGTTCTATTTTTGCATTTATTTAAGTTACAAATTTTTTGACGATGGAAGCTGAACTAGTTTTTGCACAAAACATGAAAGTTATAGACAATTGAGTTATTTTTCCAATACATTAAGAATCATCTCATTTTGCACTCTGAAGGTTGAGAAATGATAGAAATACCCTTGATTGATCATAACTCTATTTCAGTCTTTGACACCACAAATGCATGATTGGATTTCAATTTTTTGACCATGAAAATGTATGAGGTGAATTTCGATGTGAGAAGGTGTCAGAGCAGTCAAACTTTTCTTCTTTTGAACTTGATTGCATTTCATTATTTGCACATTTTGCACTTCATGTTCACTTTAAATAATTTCAAATCATCAACAATGTTAGGTCTGTTCCCATGAAATTGATCAACAAGAAAAATAGGGTTCTTGGCAACCCAATAAAGACAATAACGAAGCAAATAAATCAAACAGAGAAACACAGAATTTTATGTGTTTCAATCAAATTGACCTACATCCACAGGCGAAGGGGTAGCAAATTTTTCTATAACAAAAGAGAGTACAAAACCCTAAGAAATAATTGCTAGACCCAAAGTCACCTAAAATTGAAAACATGAAAGATTCCAAATAACATAAAATACTTAATGGTCTAAAGGCCCCTAACTTACTCTTTTGTTTTGATGCCTAATCAAAACCTCTTTTAGATTGGGGCATGGGGATCCAAAAACTCTCTTGGACTGATGCATACGGCACTTGGGTTGGTGCCCTTAACACATTTAAACCCATTATATTTATAATCACCATGATGAGAGATTTTCTTATAAAATTGCCGGTATGGGATACAAAGACAAACTCAACAAACAATCATACAAATATCTTCTCACCTCATTCTTTGTAAAATTGTTTTAGTTTTTATTTCTTATCAAAAGCACTTATCAAACTACTAAGGTTGTGCAGTCAAAAAATAATATTAATGTTGTAACGTCTGAGTTTGACTGCTATTGAGACACCTTCTTAGTTCTCAATTATTAAAAAAAGGCAAACTTTCAATTCCCTTGATAAAGTTTTATGGTTGACTATTCACCCATTGTTGGCCCAGTTTGAACCCCGAGTCTAGCGTTTTGGAAGCGGAAAGGAGATGGAGACGGGTGAGAGAATAAAAAAAAGAAAGGTAAAATTATATTCCTTGCAGGTGGATTCGACAAAAATTGACCCCTGATCATCTTTATTCTATGTAATCTTCTTGCTTTCATTATGATATTTGGATTTTTTTTCCCCTCTTGCTTCATTCCTGTGACGGTAATCAAATTTTGACAATAGGGTGCTAAAAAAAATTCTTTTCACGGTTATACATTTACCATTAATTTTTTCAAGTGAAGAAAAAACAAGAAAGAAAAGATGATAAAGGGTCACAATACAATCTTTTTTCCAATGAGGCATAATAAATTTAAATTTTGATCATCAACGAGTAATTACCGAATTGGCTGCTTAATTACAAGATAAGTAGGATACCTTCAATGTAAAGTAGGATACCATTTTAACATTTTTATGAACATTGGACTTCTGAAGATTATGATAGTGGTCCAGTGCCACACCTCCCTAGAATTCCAGAAGAACGTTTGTTTGTGATCCGACGGGGCTTACTTTTCACGTATTGCTAATTAATATTTTTTATCTTTTCTTTTGTTTCAATTAAAATTCAAAGTTTATACTCAAAAAATAATAATTATTTGCATAAAAAATTACAGTTCCTGGAAAAGCAACTGAAGAAAAATCTAGTTAACCATAAAAGTCATAGAACTTTGAAATTAAAACCAGTAGAACGTTCAATTAACATAATTCAAATCACATGCACGACTTCTTTCTTGGTTGTTATGCCATATCAATGGCTTACTCGAAAGTGACCAGAGTTTATTGGCTCAGATTTTGCCATTGCAAATAAAGTTTTTAACGAATCGAATCAAGTTAAATATTTGGTGTTTACACTCTGTCTGTATATTATACGAATAAGGTTTGCAAATTCAAAATTGTGCATCTCACGATAGACTTTATATGGTTTTTAAATATTGTTTATGAAACATCACTTCCCAAAGAAGATTCAAAGTGAATTACCAAATGGGCCTAATTGACCTTTTTTTATTTTTTTTTGATAAACTTCGTACATGGAAGAAATGTTAGCTTTACTTTCATTATTAAAGAAAAGAGTCTTTGAAAGTCATTTGGAGGGGATATAGATCTAATCTCCATTACACGAAAAAAAAAAAGCAGTAGATTTTTTATTCTTGGCTATATGAAAGGTTGTTTTCCCCTATGTCAATTCCTTTGAGTGGTTTTGAAATATTCTCTAGGTTAAATACAAAAAGTTATCATAGCCAAAATAAATTTTAATAAAATAACTTGCAAGATTTCTCAGTTAATATGTGGTTAAAAGGAAGATGTCTTCCTTTAACTTTTTTATTATAAAAAGGCAAAAAGTAATAATAAAAACTTCGAAGACTGTCGTTTGTCACAGAAATTGCAATTGCTTTATAATTTTTTATAAAAATAGACGGCAGGATTTGGAAAGATGTAGACATCCACTTAACTTCAAATTCTTATTCCACCCCTTGATTGTTTCTTAATCTCACAATTTCCACAAGTGACATCTGAGAGTACATTGTGAAAAGGTAAATAGTATGACTTATTCGTGAATCTCTTAATTAGTATTTAACCGATTCATTCTAGCAGTCTATTTCGATTAGTAGAGTAAATAACTATCAAATCCCTAAAGTTCATCATCATATTTGACCAATCTAGAAGATACAATATTATAGATTAGAAATTTATCTATAGTAGTAAACTTGTCTTATCGATAAATACATTTGTCAAATAATTCCCCATAAGCATTGACATGATTGAATTCCACTAAAAGTGGATATTAGACCTGGTTCGGACACATCAATCCTTCAATCTTCATGGAATCTCTTATCAATTTTCAGGGAAAACAGATTAATTAGTTGGATCCAACAGCAAACACTCCAAGCTCTTATGTAATTCTTCTACTTTCTGTAATGGCATCTTATTAAGTTATTGGGGCCTTAAAAAAATGTTATTGGGAATTAAAAAGCGACTTTCATCTAAAAGAACACCTGGGAATCGATGTCACTACTTGGATATTCCAAGGATGTGTAGAAGAATAATGACTAAATGCACAAGATACCTTTGAAAACCCTAATTGGTGGGGTTAAGAAAGGAAAAGTGAAAAGGGTTTGAGCCCTATTCGATAAACAAGATAAATGAATTGCTTTTCCGATATTAGAAAAGGGATTTACCAAATCGAGAATGGAATTATGCAAGATAGAATCTAGAAGAAACTATTAACAAAACTATGTATTTCAGCTGTTAAGTTTACATGTACATCGATGGGGAAACCCCTACAGCCTTCTTGATATGCTATCAAGCACATCCTTGAACTTTCCAACTTCACAGCAAATTGTCAGCAATCCCTTTTGATTGTAACCAAGTTTGTCTGCAGATTCATCAAGTAAATAAGCTAGAGATGGATGGTTGATGAGCTTTACAGGGACCGAAAATCTCTCCATGGCTTCATGATTTGTTCCCACTAGTAAAGGAACATGACCTTTTCGAACAGAACCATCCATCTCCCCTTCATTGCTGCTTCTTAATCTTTGATAAGTAGGAGATGAGCTCTTATCTCTTCCTTTCATTTTGCTTCCTTTAGTTGAACGGGATGTGCATCGAACATGTTTTCATTATAGCATAAGTCTCTTGAAATCTCAATAAATAGAAATAATTGACTGGACAAGCACGGACTTTGAATTTCTGGGACATCAAGAATAGTTGATCTAGACGGCTTTCGGGAAAAATCTTGTCTATATTGACTGGGGAGAAAAGGAGGAGTAAAAAAGAGTTGTGTGTTAGTCGAATTTGTAACGGACAATACTTAGTTGGAATTGGTTTAACTACCCGGGCAGCTTGTAAATCATGTATCAATTTGGAGCCTTTTATGGTCATAGAGCATAAAATGATTTAATAAAAGCAGTAATGCAGGTAATGTACAATGCTAAGAAAAGAGGGTATGTTGAACCCACTATGGGCAATATTTTATGAGAATTGGTATCCCTATTTACTCATAAATAATGTAACATTTTCAAGAGTTATGTTGTCATAGCAATGTTTAATGATTTAACACAAAAAGTTATCGGAGGTAATGTATAATGATTATGTATAATTGTCCAATAGGCACTCGATAATAAATCCAAATTCTATCATGTTTATTATGTTTTTTTTTAAGACTTTTTTTTTTTTGGTGTCCCGCAGGGAGTGGATCCCGCAGACTATTCCCCACCCTCCACAACTTGTGGGCAGCAAAGTTCGAACCAGGGACCTAAAGCTCCATTTTCAACAACCTCAACCACCAGACCAAGCCCTGGAGGGCATGTTTATTATGTATATATACATACTAACAATTATTACATTTCCTTACATTTATATATTTTTTCTAATTAATTTTATATTTTAAAAAATCTAACACTTGAAATATATTTCAATGAGTGTCCCGTTAGACAGATCCTAAATAATTATACTGTTTTTGAACATATACCACATCATTTGTACAAGGCAGTAGATTGCATTTACCAAAATTGCCTTCCTATTAGTGTTGCAAGCTTTTAGTGCTCGATCAAATGTCTTGCTCCAATACTTGAAAATTTCTAAAAATTGATGATATTCACACGCCCTTTGAACTTTTTTAACACCCCTAACATTTGGCCTAGAAAGCAATCGAAGAATGTGTAAACAACTAAAGGACTTACGTGAATATTACCATTTATAAATTGATGTCGCAGTTGAATTGAACCGTTGCATTAGCCCAATTTCATATTTTAGTTGTCAATCTTATCAGAAGAACTCATTAAACTACTAAAGCTGAATTATCCAAACAAAGAAAACTAAAGTTGCAATGCCTGAATTTGACTCCTATTCGAGCCTCTTCTTAGTTCTCCAACATTAAAAGAAACCAAAAAGAAAAAATGTTAATTCTTGTAATGAAGTTTTATGGTTGATTATTCGTCTCGGTCTTGGCGCACCATAGGAACATGCCAACATATTTATAATATGAATGAAAGAAATATAGTACGTACACATACTCAGATGCTCTGATGTTGGTCACTATTTTAATTACATGTTCAGGAATCAGAGGAATATCGAACTATTTTAATTATTTACTTTTTATTTTTAATTTAAAAAAAAATTTTGGGCAACACTTCCATGCCTTTCCTCTTTGAGACTTTGACTAACTAGCACTTGTCAACTTGCATAAATGCTTTGGAAATATTTTTCCATAGAATATTGTAAAAAATCTCATACAAACAATTCAACTAATTTTCGTTCCAATCAATCTACAAATTCCTAAAAGTGTTCATATCACACTTTCCGTCTCTTTCATGCGCCAAAAGAGACAGAAAACAGCGCACGCGCTGTCTATATTGACTGGGGATGCAGTGTGTGCCTATTTGTCATATGTCTCTTTAATATTGAAGACTAATGCTTGCAAAATGACTATTCTACAAGGAAGTGGGAAAGGAGAATAAAAATGAGTAGATAATGGTTTTTAAGACACGACGATCTTGGTGTGTAAGACACGATGATCTTGATTTGAGAGCATTGTTAGCCAAGTTATAGATGTAAGTTACAGATGCAAAGTTCATCTGAAGAATGTAATCTTTTTTATCCTCTTTAATTGGATGGCGAGAATAGGAGTTATCTAATCATGGTGACATAAAATGCGAGTGCACTAGAGATCATCAAACTCTCTAAAAATTTTGGGTCATTCTGTCTAGTTTCACCATTAATTCTGTCATATCTAATTATTAATACTATGTCTCATAAATTGCGCAAACCCTTAGATTTGAAAAAATTAACGGTGAAATCAGACAGAATGGCCTAGAATTTATACATTTGATAATTTAATGGATAAAAAAATATTATTAATAGTTGAATGGCTAAATTTTAACTATTTGAAAAGTTCAATGGCTACTGGGGTAATTTGCTCGTGAATATATATATATATATTATTTTGGTTCAACTCTACCTATGTAAATATTACCATTTCTAAATTTATGTAGTAGTTGTGGATTGATCCGTCCACTGTACGTGTATTGGACCAATTGTGTTTTTTAATTGTTGTTTCTTACTAGAAGCATTTATCAAAGTACTAAAGTTGCATTAACAACCAAAAAGAATAAGCAAAAAGTTACTAATGTTTTAGAGTCTGAATTTGACTCCTATTCAAACATCTTCTTAGTTCTCCATTGTTAAAAGTGAGAAAAAGACAAACTGTCAATTCTCCTAATGAAGTTTTAAGGTTGATTATTCACCTCGCATGGGAACATGTCTACTAGTGTGAATATATAAAATTATAATACTTACAGGTGCATTCGATGAAAATTGTCCCATGACCCCTTTTTAGTCTCTTTTTTCTTCTTCCTTACATTTTGATGTTTAGATGCTTTTCCCTCTTACTCCTTTCCTGTTATGGTATACAAATTTTGACAATAACTTGCTAAAAAGTTTCTTTTTACGGTTATATATTTATTGCTATTTAACATGCTAAAAAATGTTTAATTATCATAAAGCAACATAAGAAACTTAAAGGTGTCCTATATCCATGAAATAACAATTTAAATAATGTTTTGATTATCAATATTTTCTTGTTATGCATAAAAGTAGAAATTTAAGTTTTTAGTACAAATATTTCATTTTTATTTTTCTTATATTTTTGGTCTTTTTATTTTACAAACTTCTTTTAATGCTTTTTATTTTAACAATTTTTATTTCAATAGAAATATTTTGCTATGTAAGATATTAATCACTTTTATTGTTAATTCCACAATTAGACACTATAAATAAAATAAAAGTACTCAAATTATTTTTAAAGTAGATAACTTTTGTTGCCTATAGTTGTTTATGATAATTAAGAATTTTCAAAATTTTGTATACTATGGTACGAATAGAGTAGGAGGAAAAAAAATGTAAACATAATACAATGGTTGTTTGTTTTTGAAAAAAAGAAAAGAAACTGAATAAGTGTCACAATATGATTTTTCTCCAAATGAGGCATAATACATTTAAATTTAAGCATTGAAGGTTAATTTGTAAATTTCCTTAATTTCTTTAATATAGGGGTTGTTTGTTTTTGACACCTAATTATTGGGGAATAATATGAAATTGAGCCTTAATACACTTCCTAAATAGAGGTAAGTGTACTTTATTAATAGGTTCAATTTATTTGCACTAGACTGTGCTTCTGAAATGGGCTCTTTGGTTCCGCTTGGCCCTGTAAGTTGGCCGGAGAGGTGGCCATGACCGAATTGGCCGCTTAATTACAAGAGAAGTAGGATACTTTGAATGTTTCTTTTTTTTTTTTTTTTTTTTGCAATAGTATAAGTTGAAGGGTTTGAATCCGAAACCTCTTACTTATATTTGTTCTCCTCTAGGATACATCTTTTTTATTATAATGTAAATGAGAAATTTTGAACCTGAAATTTCTTTTTTAAATTTCTTCTTTCCGGACCATCTAATCCATCTCCCATAAAATACATTGAATGTGAACGTCTGCATAACACATGTTTAACTTTTTTTTTTATATAAATAATATTGGATTTCTAAGATACTTTCCAATACCACACCTTTATAGTATTCTAGAAACATTTGTTTGAGTCCCCACGGGCCTTTTTTTCTTGTCTTTCTTTTTTTTTAGCCTTCCACCCCTCTCGATGCCCTTCCAAGTAGGGATGTACTCAAGCCAAGTCGAGTTCGAGTATTGCTATACTCGAGCTCGACCGAGCCTAAAAAATCGTAACTCGAGACTTGACTTGAGAAAATCCCTTTAAACTCGAGACTCAACTCGATAAGAAGTCAAACCTTATCAAGCCGAGTCTAATCAAGTTTTTTGACTAGACTCAGAAAATGTACACTTCTGCCATTATGGAATTTTATTATAAAGAAGAGTATATTGTAAATTCAGTATAAATTATACCTATAACGGTCATTTTATAATTATAATACATATATATTATTTAAATTATGCATATATATATTATATATTTAAATATATCCCGACTCGACGAGTAGTTCGACGAGCCACAAGCCCCAAAATATTGACTCAAAACTCGACTCGAAAGTACATTCGAGTAGCTCGAGACTCGGCTCGAACTCGGTCAAACTGAGTTCAAGACAAGCCATTGACGCGTACATCCCTACTTCCAAGCCCTGTCTATATATCCTTCCAATCCTCAACTGCTAGATTCAAGATTTGAACTCTAATTTTGATAGTGAAGAAAATTCTAATAGTTTTTTCCCTAATCACTGAGTCAATCCTAATAATTATGGGCCTTAGTTTTCATTTATTTCTATGTATTCCCTCCGTCCCAATTATTTAGTCATGTTTGGAGAATCTAACTTTTTAAAAATAGTGGTTTGATTGTGATGTTTGTGCTTCTCTTTTTAATTTTACCCTCACAAATTCAAAATTTAAATTTGAACGGTAATATGCATATGATTAAAAAGAAGGATTATATTGAAAAGAGAGACTCAAAGGTACTTTGATTTTTCCAACATGACAAATATTCTGAAACATTTCAAAATAAAAAGTTTAACACTTTTAATGGGACGGAGGGAGTAATAGTTTTATATTTTCTTTTGTTTCAATTAAAATTTAAAATTCATGTGATTAAGAAAATAAATGTTAGGACAAAAGATTATAGTTCTTGGCAAAGCACCTGAAGAAAAATCTGGTTGACGATAAAAGTAATAGAACATTGAAATTAAAACAAGAAGAACTTCAATTAACATAAATTCAAATCACGTGCATGACTTCTTTGGGCGTATGTCCATATCATGGCTAACTTGATAATGACGCGAGTTTATTATCTTAGAGTTCGTCCTCGCAAGGTTTGCAAAATTCAAAGTTGAGCTTTTCATGGAGGACTTTATACTTTTTTTTTTTTTTGTGGCGGAGGGAGTATCTGGGCCATCGGGTAAACCGAACCCGACTAATCCTCCACCGGCCCGGGAGGAGAGGTTCCATCCCTCCGAACGCAATAACCATGGAACTCGAACCCTGGTGGGAATGGACAACAGCTCCTAAGGAGGCTTGTCGTGACCAACCGAACTGCCCATGAGGGGCCATGGAGGACTCTATATGGTCATCAAATCTGGCTATAGAAACGTCACTTTCCAAAGAAGATACAAAGTGAATTACAAAAAGGGCCAAATGGGAAGCAAATAATTTCTGGGAAGAAACAAGTTAAAGGAAGACATCTTCCTTTCAAACACAAATTACCTGAATAACCTTTTAAGTTATCTTATTATATTTTACATTTGGTATGATCAATTTATGGTATTTGTTATGGTATTTGTGAAACACAAATAGTAGACTTATATGACTTATTTGTGAATCGTTCAAATATTATTTACCTCACACATTTTACAGTCTATATGTATATTTGAATTAGTAGAGATCATCATAATTGTCCAATCTAGAAGATATACTCTTATCCCTTGTTTGGTATGTAGGAATGGTCTGGAAAGAAAAAACTTTTTCAACTTGTCCATCCATTCCATTGTTTGATATTGTTTATTTAAATGGGAAAACCCTTTCCTCTTGAAATGCTCATTCCAACTTTTTTCTGAAATCCCATTCCTCAAAAAAATTTAGGAAAAGCTCTCTCCACCCTCATCCTTGAATGCCTAAATAGTAGGATGCCAAATTTATCCTCATAAATCTAGTGCATCACCATGTCTTAGGCTATTTGTAAGTTTAATTAATATTTGAATATAATTTTTATAATAATTAATTTTTCTTGTACTTAGAATAATATTTTCTTTTATACTAGGAAACAAATATTTTACGATACTTTATTCTTTGATTTTTGAACAATTGTTCAAGAAATTTTTTTGAATCTCCTATTAAAATTTAAAATAGATTAAAAATAAATTATAATTGTTTGACTTGATGTAATTTATATTTTACGTTGCTAATTGTATTGCTAGTTGAGGAGGGGGTGTTGTTATGATCCGCATAAACCATCAACTCCATGCATTTGCAGGACAGCGGATCATTACCCATGAAGAGGCAAGCTAAGAACGTGAGCAGCTGCATGGCTGCATGGCTGACGTGGCAAAGGGTGAAGCACGTGAGGAAGTTAGCTGCAATTCTGTTAGGACTCAGTTGGATCACCGTTAAATGTAGGACAAAATAAAGCATTGTTAGCATGACGATTCTGATCTAGAATCTTCTGACCGTAGCTATAAGTAGAAGGATAAATTCTGAGATGTAACAGTTTTTTTTGGAATGGAATGAATTCTCCTTTCTCATTTCTTTCTCTCCTCTTTCTCCCTTTTTATTAATTTCTGGAATCATAACAGTTGGTATCAGAGCCTCCGGTCCTTGGACTAGGAGGCTTAAGCTAGAAAATCGTGGCGGACGGTACGCGGATGAAGTCCATGGAAGAGCAGCTCCGCAAGCAAGAGCTCCGGATACAAGGAATTTTGGATTCCATGGCCACTGACAAAAGGAGCCTCGAAGACAAAATCGATGCGGTTAGCTCGGAGCTGAGTGGTAAGCTGGATGCATTCATGTCGGCGCTCACTGTCCAGCTCAATAACAGAGATAAAGGACTCCTACGAACACCAGAAGTGGGTGGGAATAGGAGTACTGATCATGGTGCCCAAGGGCAGCAGGAAAGGGCTACCGAGCTGGATTCTCTACAGGTAATATTAAGCTCGAGTTACCTGTCTTCAAAGGAGAACAACCGAGAGAGTGGATCAGGAAGGCACAAAAGTACTTCCAGTTGCATCGCATTCCCAAGGAGCAATGGCTTGGGTTGGCCGAATTCTACTTGGAGGATAAGGCAGACGTGTGGTACCAAAGCTTCAAGGCAGGGAAAGACAACATCGAGTGGGAAAGTTTCTCTGAGGAATTACACCGAAGGTTTGGTCGGCTGGGACAGATGGACCCTGTGGAGGAATTCAACAAATTGCAGTTGTCTACCACGGTTCTAGCCAACCAGGAGAAGTTCGAGGATTTACGATCCGAGGTAATGATCAGAGTTCCTCATTTATCCGAATCTTATTTTGTTTCTAGTTTTTTGAGTGGATTGCCGAGCGAGTTGCGGTCATTAGTCAAAACTCACAAACCAAAGACCCTTACTCAAGCTTTTGAGCTAGCAAGGCTGCAGGAAAATGCCTTAGAATCGATTCTGAAGAGACAGAGATCCATACATAAGGCTTCCAGTATAGCAACCTCCTACCCAACCACTACCAGCTCTCCCAGCAAATCTGTCATTGAGACAGCAGGTAAAAGGCCTAACGTACAAAGTTTCACAAAAATTTCCCCCGCAGAAATACAGTATAGGAGGGACCACCACTTGTGTTTCAAATGTGGCGAGAAGTATGGGCCGGGACATCAGTGCAAACAGAAGGAAATGCACCTCTTGTTGGCAGTGGAAGAAGGGGATGAGGGGGTGGCGAGCCCAGGGGATGAGGAGATTATTGAATACCAGGGGCACCAAAGGAAGAGGGATGTAGAGTTTGCCATTCATGCGTTAACGGGAAAGATGCTACACAACACTATCAAATTGAAGGGGCAGTACCAGGGGACGGAGATGTCCATCTTAGTGGATGGAGGCAGCACACACAGCTTTGTGACCAATCCGGTGGCTCAAATCTGGCCAGCTTCAATCCAACAAATTAAGCCTTTCAGGGTGCGGGTGGCCAATGGTCAATACTTGTGGCGTCGGAGGATGATTCCCAAGATGACATGGGAGATGCAAGGAAGAACCTTCAGCCATGACATGTTCGTCCTCAACCTGGAGCCTTATGACATGATCGTGGGAGTGGACTGGATGGCAGCCTATAGCCCCATCACTTTCGATTTCAAGAACCTGAGCATGGTCTTTGACAAGGATGGAGATCAGGTGCTGCTGCAGGGGGACACTAACGAGGCAACACTCAACTTACCAGTAGATCCTATTGAAGGGCAAGAATGGAGCACCAAGCTATGGAAAAGGTCGTGTGGCATCAAGCTGTCAGAAGCTCAGGTAAATGACTCTTTTCACCACTCTTTAGATGCTTTACTTAAGGACTACAAAGATGTTTTTGGAGAGCCAAACAACCTTCCCCCCTCAAGGACCTGTGACCATCAAATACCCCTAATTCCTAATGCTAAACCCTTCAAATTAGCTCCATATAGGTACCCCCATATCCAGAAAAATGAGATTGAGAGGCAAGTCAAAGACATGCTCCGCAATGGAATCATACAAATCAGTCACAGTCCATTTGCCTCCCCAATTCTGTTAGTAAAAAAAAAAGATGGGACATGGAGATTTTGTGTAGATTATAGGCAACTAAATGACTTAACCATCAAGGATAAATTTCCAATACCTATCATTGATGACTTGCTAGATGAATTATTTGGTGCAAAGTTCTTTTCCAAGATTGATTTGAGGGCTGGTTATCACCAAGTCCGGATGCACCCTGATGATGTGCACAAGACAGCTTTTAAAACACACCTTAGACTTTATGAGTTCACTGTTATGCCTTTTGGCCTCACTAACGCCCCAGCCACCTTTCAAAGCCTCGTGAACTCGGTTTTTGAACCTTACCTGAGACACTTTGTCCTTGTTTTCTTTGATGACATACTTGTCTATAGCCCTGACTTGGATTCCCACCTTAAGCACTTTCAATTAGTACTTGACACCCTCAGAAAACACTCCTTGTTTGCCAAGCTCTCCAAATGCACTTTTGGACAGTCCCAGGTAGAGTATCTCGGTCATATTATCAGTGGTGAAGGAGTAATGGCAGATCCTGCAAAAATTAAATGCATGGTGGAGTGGCCAATTCCTAAGTCGGTAAAATCATTAAGGGGTTTCCTTGGACTCACTGGATATTATAGGCGTTTTGTGAAGGGGTATGGACCTATAACCAAGCCTCTAACAGAATTACTCAAAAAGGATGGATTCATTTGGAACCAAGAGGCTGAGTTAGCTTTCCAGAAGCTTAAGCAGGTGATGAGTAGCACTCCAGTGTTGGCATTGCCAAATTTCTCTGAGGATTTTGTTCTGGAAACCGATGCCAGTCACAAGGCCTTGGGGGCAGTGCTCATGCAGGGGGGACGACCAATAGCTTTCCTAAGCCAAGCTCTTGGACCTGCGAATCAAGGGCTCTCCATTTATGAGAAGGAACTGCTATCCTTGATCACAGCAGTAACTAAGTGGAAACATTACCTTCTTGGTTCTCATTTCATCATTAGGACCGACCATCAGAGCTTTAAATATCTTCTAGAGCAGAAATTTTCTACCCCTCTGCAACAAAAATGGCTCACCAGATTGCTGGGGTTGGATTACGAGATACATTACAAAAAGGGGAAAGAAAACCTGGTTGCAGATGCCTTATCGAGGAGGGGGTATGAGGATGATGAAGGGGTCAAGGAGGGAGCTGTGAATACAATTTCTGTGGCTAAGCCATCATGGTTAATGGACACCATAGATTCGTATAAGGGAGACGAAAAAGCTACAAAACTTTTGAGAGCACAGGCCATACAACCAGATCCCTATTCTGATTATTCCTTAAAAGGAGGAATATTAAGGTACAAGGGAAGGATCTACATTGAAGCGGTGGGTGAGCTGAGGAAGAAACTGATAGCATGTTTTCATGAGTCACCCATTGGTGGCCACTCTGGAAATTTGGGTACTTATCACAGGTTGAAGGAACATTTTTTCTGGCCAGGTATGAAGAAGGAAACGGAGGAATGGGTGCAGAACTATGACTGTTGCAAGAGGAACAAGCCAGAGAACTGTAAGTACCCCGGATTGCTACAGCCCCTACCAGTTCCAACCCAGGCTTGGCAGGACATCTCCATGGACTTTGTGGAGGGACTTCCTAGGTCTGCTGGGTATATGGGCATATTTGTGGTCATTGACAAGTTTACTAAGTACGGGCACTTCGTGGCACTAACCGCAAAATATACAGCTTCTACTGTTGCCACCTTGTTCTTTAAAAATGTGCACAAGTTACACGGGATGCCACTCAGTATCGTTTCGGACAGAGATAAAATTTTTACAAGCACCTTCTGGCAGGAGTTGATGGGCAAGCTAGGTGTTGAACTACAGTTCTCTACTGCGTACCATCCACAGACAGATGGTCAGACGGAAAGGTTAAACAGATGCCTCGAGACGTACCTCAGGTGCCTGTGTTTCCAGCAACCTCACAAGTGGAAACAATGGTTAGCTGCAGCAGAGTGGTAGTATAATACTAACTATCACACAGCGCTACACATGACTCCCTTCCAAGCATTGTATGGTTACCCCCCATCACAACTAGGCCTAGATGCGGTAAGAACTCCAGTGGCAGCAGCGGAATTATGGTTAGGAGATCGACTGAAGTGGAATGAGATGCTCCGCGACAACCTCCTAAAGGCGCAGAATAGAATGAAGCAGTTTGCTGACAAAGGAAGGACCGAAAGGAGTTTTAGTATTGGGGACTCAGTTTACCTCAAACTGCAACCATACAGGCAGTGTTCAGTTGCTCTCAGGAGAAATCTTAAGCTATCCTCTAAGTACTATGGGCCTTACAAGATTGTGCAGAAAGCAGTGCCGCTTATAAGTTAGAACTACCAGAAGGCTCCACCATTCACCCTGTCTTCCATGTATCTATGCTCAAACCTTCCACCAAAGGAGTTAGTCCCACCCAGGATCTACCACTGACAACCGAGGATGGCCAAGTCAAAATTGCACCAGAGAGTATACTAGCAACTAGAGAGGTGGTGAGGAAGCAGCAGAAAGTGCTCCAAGTATTGGTTAAATGGCTAAACTTGACTCCAGATGACTCCACTTGGGAGGATGCCTCCGTCCTTCGGTCTCAGTTCCCTAACTTTCAGTTCAATCCCAGTGAGGATTGAGTTGAGGAGGGGGTGTTGTTATGATCCGCATAAACCATCAACCCCATGCATTTGCAGGACAGCGGATCATTACCCATGAAGAGGCAAGCTAAGAACGTGAGCAGCTGCATGGCTGCATGGCTGACGTGGCAAAGGGTGAAGCACGTGAGGAAGTTAGCTGCAATTCTGTTAGGACTCAGTTGGATCACCGTTAATGTAGGACAAAATAAAGCATTGTTAGCATGACGATTCTGATCTAGAATCCTCTGACCGTAGCTATAAGTAGAAGGATAAATTCTGAGATGTAACAGTTTTTTTTTGAATGGAATGAATTCTCCTTTCTCATTTCTTTCTCTCCTCTTTCTCCCTTTTTATTAATTTCTGGAATCATAACATCCTTGAACAATAAATTTTTTTTCCCTACCATTTTGGATGGAAATATATTCTAGGCGGAAAGCCATTTTTATTTTGGGCATTTCGGTGCACCTAACGGGGGTTACAGATTAGAAATTCAATTCTACTTTTTCGTCTTCACAAGTCGCTAAGGATTTCTCAGTGAAAACATTGATAAGTGAATATTTAACGTACATTTTGTACGAATTTGGCATGAATTTTTGGTATGCTTTGAGAAGATTAAAGCCATATTTGAACTCTTTTGGTGATAATTGCTTAAATATTGTTTAAGGGTTAAGAAATTGATAAATGAGTGAATTAATGCGTTAATCTTGTGAATTTGTGAAGGTAATTGATGTATGAAATTCATACACAAGTTCAAAGAAATGTAAGGGTCATCCAGAGGACAAAGTACACAAGAAATTGGGAGCAAAAATGTAGAAAAAGAGAAGAAGTGAAAAACTGGAAATTGGTCAACACGGATCCGAGCTCGGATCCGTGTGCACAAGATGGATCCGAACCCTCGTCTGTACTTCTGGCGGAGAGCATCCGAGGTCAGGACGATCCGACCTCGGATCCATTATGAAATCCCTCGGATCCTGAAAATCCGAGCTCGGATCCATTTTCACTCCTCGGATCCGAGGCTCGGATCTGTCTCTCTCCTCAGCAAGTGCAACAGCCGTTTTTCTTTACCTTTTTCACAACTTTCCAGCTATTTTGAGGGACAGAAATCGGTGGCACATGCTTCTGCAACAAAAGAGAAGACCAAATGAGTATGGACAAAAGGAAATATCATATCTTTGACTTCTTTTTAAAAAATCTGAGTGGAGGAAATTATGAAGTGAGAGGAATGGAATTTCTTCCACCTTTTATGCAGAAACACAGAGGAGAAGCCTGGAATTACCATACGTAGCTAGTTTTCTTTCTTGTATCTAGTTTTCTCTCTAGATAGGAGTTCTTGGAGAAGTTCTTGGAGTTTTTACTTGTAATCATATTGTGCAAGAGCATAGCAGGAATTGGAGAGCTTCACCTTCAAGTGGCTAAGCTTTCTTTTATCTTTCTTGTACTTGTACTTCATGGTGTTTGGCATTAATAAACTTGTGAGTTTGATTGTTAAATCATTCATGAGTAGCTAAACCCCTTAATCTAGGGAGTAGATGAAACTTATGGTTAAATAATATGAATGGAATGTGATTTACACTTGTTATATCTTGTAGTAACTTGTCTACTTGTGTAGCTGTGATTACTTGTTATTGTTGATCACCAATAGCATGTTTATAGTGTTATTATTCAATGAGAATTGGTAATAACAATTGAAACACATGAGTAGAGCTTGAGTTGTATGTTCATGAAAATAGAGATACACTTAGGTGGATTATTGAGCATTTCATGAAATAAAACGGAGTAGTAGAATATTTCACCATGAAAATAGGGAAATCTATATTGCTCTAAGCCATTTCATCATGAAAATGAGACTTGGTATTCTTGGAAATAAATCTCTGGTTAAGCAAGAATAATAGCAAGGAGTAAATCCATTCATTTATGTAGTTTATGCCATAAGTGGAATCTACATCCCTAGAATCTTCTTTAAGTAAAATTTCTCTATTTGTATTCAGTATTTGTTAAACTAGATTTGTATATCAGATTTGTAGATTACAGCATTAGACTTTCTCTGCTCAAATTAATTGTAAGTCTAAATAATAGAGAGAACAAGGGCTTAGTAATTGTTTAAATTGCTCCTCGTGGGATCGACCCGATACACATCTTGTACTACATTTGCGACCTGTATACTTGCAGTCCAACGGGTGTAAAATCGGAATTAAACTTGCACTTATAGTAAACACTCGTCAAGTTTTTGGCGCCGTTGCCGGGGAGCGGCAATATTAAGGCCTAATCATCTCTATTAATTTAGATATTTTCATATTTTTTTTATTTATTCAAGTGGTTGAATTTAAACTGCAAAATTTCTCTTGTTTGTGTTTGTCGTGTATGCACCGATCAAATCGAGAAGTTGCACATTTCGATCCTGAAATTGAAAGAACATTACACAGACAAAGGAGAAGTACATCACATCAAGAGGAACAAGAGGTTTGGCAGCCAATAGAAGACATCTTAATAGAGCTTCCATTTGAAGAAGACATGGCAGAAAACGAAGCACATAGGCGAGTTCTACGAGATTTTGCTTTACCGGGAACACAAGGATCTCAAACAAGCATAGCAAGGCCTACGGTAAATGCTAACAATTTTGAGATTAAACCAGCGCTTATCCAAATGATTCAACAATCTCAATTTGGAGGTAATGCAGTAGAAGATCCTAATACACACTTAGTTACATTTTTGGAAATTTGTGATACAATTAAAATGAATGGAGTTAGTGATGATGCTATAAGGCTAAGATTGTTCCCATTTTCATTGAGAGATAAGGCCAAACTTTGGCTACACTCTCATGCTCCTAATACTTTCACTGGATGGGATGAATTATCAAGAGCATTCTTAAATAAGTATTTTCCACCAGGTAAGACTGCTAAACTTAGAATGGATATCACTAGTTTTAGCCAATTGGAAGGTGAATCATTATATGAAGCATGGGAAAGGTTTAGAGATTTGCTTCGGAAATGTCCGCATCATGGACTGCCGGAGTGGTTAATCATACAAACCTTCTATAATGGTTTAGTTTTTTCTACTAAAACTATGATTGATGCAGCTGCAGGTGGAGCTTTAATGGGTAAATCACCCCAAGAAGCTCATAATTTGATAGAAGAAATGGCAGCAAATAACTACCAATGGGCCAATGAGAGAGGTAATACAAGACGTCACGCAGGTATGATAGAAATGGACACTCTCAATATGTTGAGTGCTCAAATGAATAATGTGATGAAATTGCTAAGTAGACAAGGTGGAGTTAGTCCAAGTTCATCTAATGCACATGTAGCATGTTGTTCTATATGTGGAGGTGAGCATGATACTAATGAGTGTGTTGATTCTGAGCAGGTACAATTTGTCAATAATTACAATCGTAATGCTCAAAATAACCCCTACTCGAATACTTACAATCCAGGGTGGAGAAATCATCCAAACTTTGGATGGAAGGATCAAGGAAATCAACCAAGGCCAGCTAATCCACCAGGATTCCAATCAAGGCAACAACAAGCTGAAACTAAACCGGGATGGGAGATAGCAGTGGAAAAACTTGCTAAGGTTACCTCGGACAGATTTGAAAGAGTAGAAGGGAGACTGGATCAACTCACTACAATGTACAGGAATGTAGAGGTCCAAATTGGTCAAATCGCTAGTTCGTTGAATAATCGAAATCAAGGCGAATTACCTAGCAAAACAGAGGTCAATCCTAAGGAGCATGTAAAAGCCATTACTCTTCGTAGTGGTAAGCAATTAGAAGATCCACCAGTGATGGAAGTTGAGAAAGATGAGAATGAAAAACAAGAAGAAAAGCAGAGGAACCAAGAGGCGATAGTAGAAGAAAATAGCCGGGAGAAATCAAGAGAAAATCAACCATCATCTTCCGCTACCATTCCAATACCTCCTGCGGTTCCATTTCCACAAAGATTAAAGCAGAATAAGTTTGATAGGAATTTTGAAAAATTTGTTAAACTTTTCAAACAATTGCACATTAACATTCCTTTTGCCGATGCTATTTTGCAGATTCCATCTTATGCAAAGTTTCTCAAGGAAATCATGACTAGAAAAAGGAAGTTGGAAGACTGCGAAACAATAGCATTAACTGAGAAGTGTAGTGCAATTATACAAAATAAGCTACCACCAAAATTGAAGGATCCTGGAAGTTTCTCTATACCTTGCACCATAGGTAACATTGATTTCTCTAAAGCATTGTGTGATCTTGGTGCTAGTGTATCATTGATTCCTCTAACGGTGGCTAGACAATTGGGTTTGAAGGAGCTTAAAAGCACTAGTATTACTTTGCAACTAGCGGACAGGTCTATTAGATATCCACTGGGAGTTTTAGCAAATGTATTGATAAAAGTTCAAAAATTTATCATTCCAGTGGATTTTGTGGTGTTAGACATGGAAGAAGATGTCTCTATGCCAATTATTCTTGGTAGACCATTTTTAGCTACTGCAGGTACTATTATTGATGTTAAAAATGGCAAGCTGAAGTTTCAAGTAGGTGAGGAAGAGGTAGAGTTTAATTTGCATGAAATGGGAAAATATCCTTCTTTTACCGATCATGCATATTCTATTGGTACAATTGATAAACTAACTCAAGAGATGAGCCAAGTCAATTTTGACTTTGATCCTCTTGAATATTGTTTAATGAGTTTAGGAGTGCAAGAAGGGGATTGTGCGGAGATTGAAGAATTGGCCAAATATTTGGATTTTCAAGCACCTTATAAAAGGGGTAATTTGTATGAAAGTATTGGCCAAGGAAAAGGGCTTTCATCACCTTCAGAAATTGAACCTCCAAAACTAGAGCTCAAACCACTTCCAACTCATCTAAGGTATGAATTTCTTGGAGAAAATAGTAATTTACCTGTAATTGTTAGTGCTGACCTTGATGATGAGCAGTGTACAAAGTTGCTAAGAGTTCTAAGGAAGCATAAGAAGGCAATGGGATGGACGATTGCTGACATTAAAGGTATAAGTCCTTCTATATGCATGCATCGCATTTTATTGGAGGACAATTGCAAACCAGTGGTGGAAACACAAAGAAAACTCAATCCAAACATGAAAGAGGTGGTAAGAAATGAAATTCTTAAGTGGCTTGATGCAGGTATAGTCTTTCCTATCTCCGATAGTGTTTGGATTAGTCCAATTCATGTGGTACCAAAGAAAGGTGGAATAACTACAATTGTGGGTAAAAATGATGAATTGATTCCATCTAGACTTGTGGTAGAGTGGAGAGTGTGTATTGATTATCGTAAGTTAAATACGGTAACAAGAAAATATCATTTTCCCCTACCATTTCTTGATCAATTATTGGAGCGAATAGCTGGATATAAATTTTACTGTTTTCTTGATGATTTTTCAGGATATAATCAAATAACTATAGCTCCAGAGGATCAAGAGAAGACCACATTTACATGTCCTTATGGCACTTTTGCCTTTAGAAGAATGCCATTTGGTTTATGCAATGCACCTGCAACGTTTCAACGTTGCATGATGGCTATATTTTCAGATTATATTGAGAAAATTATGGAGATATTTATGGATGATTTTTCTGTGTATGGTTCATCTTTTGACCATTGTCTTCATAATTTGGAATTGATTTTGCAGAGATGCGAGGAAACAAATCTTGTACTGAATTGGGAGAAATGCCATTTTATGGTAAAAGAAGGAATTGTCTTAGGGCACAAGATTTCCTCCAAGGGAATTGAGGTGGATAAAGCCAAAATAGAAGTTATCGAAAAATTGTCACCTCCAAGCAATGTCAAGGGGATAAGGAGTTTTTTAGGACATGCTGGCTTTTATAGACGTTT
Source organism: Coffea arabica (assembly GCF_036785885.1). Classification (NCBI taxonomy): domain Eukaryota; kingdom Viridiplantae; phylum Streptophyta; class Magnoliopsida; order Gentianales; family Rubiaceae; genus Coffea; species Coffea arabica. The sequence goes on along the minus strand of NC_092319.1, from coordinate 6,224,804 downwards.
TATTAAAGATTTTTCTAAAATAGTAAAGCCATTATGTGATTTATTATGTAAAGATACTCCTTTTCAATTTAATGACAATTGTTTGGTTGCATTTGAAAGGTTGAAGAAGGAATTGATTTCGGCCCCAATTATAACTTCACCCGATTGGTCACTACCATTTGAATTGATGTGTGATGCAAGTGATTATGCGGTTGGAGCAGTTTTGGGACAAAAGAAAGAAGGACGATTGCACGTCATTTACTATGCTAGCAAGTTGCTAAATGAGGCACAACTCAATTATGCAACGACAGAAAAAGAGCTATTGGCAGTGATATTTGCTTTGGATAAATTTAGATCCTATTTAGTAGGATCTAAAGTTATTATATATACTGACCATTCAGCTCTTAAATATTTGCTACATAAGAAGGATGCAAAACCTAGGCTAATTCGGTGGATTCTTTTATTGCAAGAATTTGATGTGGAGATAAAAGACAAAAAGGGATCGGAGAATCTAGTTGCAGATCATTTATCACGTTTGGAATATATCCCAATCAAAGATCAGGTTCCAATTCAAGAGAATTTTCCGGATGAGTTTGTCCTAGCACTTAGAAATTCTCCATGGTATGCAGATTTTGCTAACTACTTGGTCAGTGGAGAGATTCAAAAGGGGTTCAATTATCATCAAAAGAAGAAATTCTTACATGATGTCAAAAGTTACTTTTGGGAGGAACCATTGCTATATAGACATTGTGCCGATGGTATGATACGTAGATGTATTCCTGAAGATGAGGTACATAATGTTTTATATCATTGTCATAACCTTGAAACAGGTGGTCATTTCAGTACTTCAAAAACTGTGGCAAAGGTATGGCAATCAGGATTTTATTGGCCAACTATGTACCGAGATGCTAGGGAATATGTTAAAAATTGTGATGCATGCCAAAGAACTGGAAATATATCTCGAAAAAATGAAATGCCCTTGACTACATTCTTGGAAGTTGAGTTATTTGATGTATGGGGTATTGATTTTATGGGACCATTTCCTAGTTCTTTTAATAATAAGTACATCTTAGTAGCAGTGGATTATGTTTCTAAATGGGTAGAAACAACCGCTTCACCTACTAATGACTCTAAGATTGTACTTAGATTCCTTAAAAAGAATATTTTCAGTAGATTTGGTATACCCAAGGCCATAGTAAGTGATGAAGGGAAACATTTTTGCAACAAACAATTGGATTCCTTATTGTTTAAATATAGTTGTAGGCACAAGACATCACTTCCATATCATCCTCAAGCCAATGGACAAGCAGAGCTAGCTAATAGAGAGATAAATCTCATTTTGGAGAAAACTGTGAATAAATCACGCAAGGATTGGGCTATAAAACTAGATGATACACTATGGGCTTACCGAACGGCATTTAAGACACCCCTAGGGATGTCGCCGTATCGTTTAGTCTATGGGAAAACTTGTCACCTACCTGTGGAGATTGAGCACAAAGCTTATTGGGCAATTAAATCTATTAACATGGATTTTAATTTTGCAGGAGAAAAGCGATTACTTGAGCTAAATGAATTGGAGGAACACCGACTACATGCATATGAAAATGCCAAAATTTATAAAGAAAAGATCAAATATTGGCATGACAAGCATATTATTCCAAAAAAATTTCAGGTAGGGCAAAATGTACTTTTGTTCAACTCACGCTTGAGGTTATTTCCAGGAAAATTGAAGTCAAGGTGGTCGGGACCATTTGAAGTAACTCAAGTATTTCCTTATGGAGCAGTGGAAATAAAAGGAGAAAATGGTTCTCCATTTAAAGTAAATGGACAAAGATTGAAGCCCTATTTGGCCGGAGAAAAAGTTCCTAAAGGAGTAATTTACTCCTTAGGAAATGCAATGGAGAATTAAAGAAGTTATAGAAGAGTCGAGCCAACGACTATAAATAAAAGCGCTTGTTGGGAGGCAACCCAATAATAATAGTGTATTTGTGTGTTTTTATGTGTTTCTTACATTTTGGTGTGATTTAAATTGACTAATTAGATGTATTTCACTTGTTTGTAGGAAGTACGGGAGTTTTATCATCCATCTCGGTGGTGCACTTGAAGAATATGTGTAAAAGGGAGCTTTTCTTACCAAATTGTATTTTAAGTGCTTAAAATTCCCATGCATATACATACATTGTGCATTTCAAGTATATTTAAGTGAGTTTTGGTGATATCATGGTTATAAAGGCTCATGGACTCATTTGATATACATTTAATGCCCAAAAATGCCATTTTAGCGTAAAAATGTAAAAATGATCAAAGAACCTCACCCCTCGATTTTCAATGTAAATGTGTTTGTTGTGTTTTGAGAGGATGGATATTGTGTTTAAGGTATATTGCATGTGCGTGGGAGGTTAGATTTGATAAAAAGTTTGTCCAATGTGTGTTTTGGAATTGGCCGGAAAAGGGAGAAAAAGTTTAGAAAAATTGCAGTTTCTGCAATTAGTGCAGAGAAATACAGATCCGAGCTCGGATCCTAAAAAGCCAGACAGATCCGACCACGGATCCATAGATCCGACCTCGGATCGTTTCCAACCCAGATAGATCCGAGGGCTCGTCTGTGTTTCTGTTGAGACTGATCCGAGCCATGTCGGATCCGAGGCCTTCCAGAACGGATCCGACCTCGGATCCTTTCGCGATAAGAAAGGAAACGAGGCCTCGGTTCCTCATTTTCCAGCTCCTTTCCCTTTCTCTCTCACCGAACCCTAACCTACCTTCATCAATCTTCCATTTTGCCCATTAATCCTTGGATATTTCTCAACAAAAAACATCCCAAATACTCTTGTGAGCATTAACCCTCAGCAATTTGGAATCAGAAACATCAAATTGAGGGGTTTTGATCTTCAAGACTCAAATTAGGGCCGAATTGAAATCTTGCAATTTGAGGTCGAATTTGGGCTTGGTTGTTCTCCATTTTTGCATCATTATCATCCTCCATCATCACTCCATCTATTTGAGGTAACAAATTTCGAATTTCTGTGACATTGTATATCTCTCACTTTTGCATTTTTTTTTTTAGTTTTTCAATATATTTTGCTAATAGCTTAATTGTTGAAAATTCTTGATATAATTGTGCTACATTGTGCTTAAATAGATTGTTACAACTAACTTCATGCTTATTTTTGAGAAAACTATGGATTTGGTGATATTTTTAAGATTTTTCTCAATTTTTGGGCTTGAGCATTTCAGTGATTTAGACTTGTGAATTTTACTTTCATTGGATATATGAACTTGTTCCGAGAGGTATAAATCACTGTTATATCAATTGAAAATGATATGCTATCATTAGAGCAATAGCTCATTGGGTAAAAGAGTGTGTTCCTGATTAAGTTAAGCACATTGGACCACTTTTATTTGAGATAATTAGTATTTGTTTGGATGAATTGGAACTCATGTTTTTTTTTTAAATTGAGTGTTATGAGTGTTATGAATTGGATCGGAGATATTCTCAAATGTTTGAGTGTTCATTCTTGCAAATGGATATAATTTTCAATTGTTTGCACTTAATATGCATGAAACGATTTCCTTATTGGTAATATCCTTTCTAAATGTGGGAATTGGATCTGAGAATTGTTAGGAAGTTTATTTGTTTAAATTTGGGTACATTTTGGCAGGGAGTTTAGCCCTTTTTCAAGGGGAAATTCTGCCGAAATTTTCTTAAAATGCATATTTAACATGTGTGAGCAGGTTTATGCGATTTCTAATGAACGTTTCTCTTGTTTTTGTATAGGTATTATGGCTCGCACAAGAAGGCCTCGCATTCCTACTCCTACTCCTTCTTCAAGTGAGGAACACACCCCTTCCTTGCAAGAGGAGTCGCCTGACGAAGAATGTCCTTCGCCAGAGCCGCCACCTCGCTCTCGCCGGAAGACCGCATCCACTAGCCGTGACGAGCCACTTCCTGACTATGATACCACTCGTTTCACCTCGCTCGAGAATCAACAGTGGTACGAGGCTGGTTTGGACAAAGAGATTATCGTTGAAAAACATTTGGCACCGGAGGTGGATGCACACTACCACATCTCCACGGCATTTAAGCGACTCGGATGGGAGACTATACTAAATTTGCCAAAACATTACTATCCCAATCTGGTCCGGGAATTCTACGCCAATGTAGAAAATAAACAAAGTCACAGTGGCAACCTCATCGTCTCGTGGGTTCGAGGTAAAAGAGTGACTCTCAATCGAGATACATTGAGACACTTCGTCCAACTCAAAGACGAAGGCGAAGATGTCAAACTGACCAAGGAATTCAAAGCTCGAGACCCTTGGCAAGTGGGAGAAGCCGTGGGACGGCTAAAGGGTCAATACCGTGAGCGAGGAAATTCGAAAAAACTCACGGTATATGCCGACTCCTTCGAGCATCGGTACCACCTGATTTTCTACCTTTTTGCCTTCAATGTGGTGCCGAAAAAGAGTGGTAAACGGGAGATCCGAAATAGCGATCTCTATTTTCTGGATAAAATGATACATGGAGTGGGTAGGCAGTTGACTGGTATTCCTCTACCCAGCATTATCATCAGCTATATGCGAACCACAGCTCGTATGAGGGCCGGCGAGACTTGTTTTGGATTTCCTCGGCTGCTATCCCTCATCTTTGAGAAGCTCAAGATTCCCATTGGAACCGAGAGAGCTGTGGTAACTAGGTCGGCCAAGGAGGTAAATGATTCGTTACTCAAATCCTTGGGTATTTCTACTGATTTTGGAGCTACTTTGGTCCGGGACACAGGAGAAGCATCAACTTCCACTCAGCCTCCGCCTCACACTGAACCACAAGCGGAAACTCAAGAGACGGAGGCACAGCAGACTCTTCCTCCTCCGGTTCCACGACCACCTCCTCAATCGCGCTCCAAGTGGCAAGAGCTTCTCAATGCTATTTGCTGTATGGAGACGCGAGTCGTCGAGCGCATTGACCAGACGGAACGGATGATGACTGAGCGACTCGACCGACATGATCGCCGTCTTCGTGCGATCGAGGATCATTTTCATATCCGACGGTCCTCTACACCGACACCTCATCAGGAGGAGGGCCATATTGGTACCTCACAGGGTCCTCATGGAGCCGAGGAGGCAGTAGACCCTCGTTCCCAGCAGCCATGATGCTTTTTAGCGCATTAGACCTTTTATTTCTTTATTTTTCTTTTCTTTTGTTAAGACAAACTTTGTAACTTTTATTTTTCTTTAATTTAAATCATTTTGTGCTACTTATGGTGTTTGGTACCTTTGTTGTCTCATTTTGAACAGAAATTGGATGATCGTGATGAGTAAGGGCTTCAAATTGCATCACCACCTATGTGAGGGAAGTTTCAGTTCTTTTATCTTCCTCTGCAATGAGGACATTGTAGATTTTAAGTGTGGGGGAGGGATTACTTATCTTATGGGTGATTGTGTGTTGAAATGCATGATTTTAGTTGTTTATGGCTTAAAAATGTTGGAATTATATGTGGAGATAGTCATGAGGATAATTTTTGTGAAAATTGAGGTTGTTGGCAGGGAGTTTCATCCATTTTTATGGGGAAACTCTGTCAAAATTTTTCTAAAATATTTTCCAATATTTCATTACAATTCTTCCATAAAAATGGCCAAAATGTTAAAATTTTAAGTGTCTAATTCTTCCATTGGATAAAATGCTATGTGTATTTTGGAAAAGTTTAGTTCTTATTTGGCTTGGAATGAATTATTATGCAATTAGGATATTTACATTTTAGAAAGTATATTTGGTTAAATAAGAAAAATTATGCTTGGAATTTTGCAAAATTAATGACATTTATCATTTTTACTTAATTTTATAAGTAAGTGATTGATATAGTCAAAGACAAGGCCAAATTCTTCCTTTAATTATACTTAGAGGGAAAAAGAAATTGATTGTTAAAAAAAAAAAAAAAGAGAATAGTATTATTATTTTTCTACTCCAATGATTCACATACTGAGTAACCGGGGGTTGGCATTTACAAATGTCGACATTCGCGTAAAAAGGTATTGGAATTAAGAGTATGCTTAGCAATTTAAATAAGTGAAATGTTGAGTAACCGGGAATTTTCACCTAAAAGTGTTGATTTTCGTGTAAAAAGACATTTTCACTATTTAAATAAGAAGAAATGTGAATAAATCCCTCTGAATTGATAAGTTTTGGGATGAGGAAGGCCATAAAATTGACTATGTGATTTACTTATTTGTGAAATTAGGATAGAATGAGAGAATTGATTTGAATTTGTTGAAATTAAGGCATAATTATTTTTTATTTAATTGAATATTATGAGTATTTAGTGTAATCTGAGAAATGGCATAATGATTGGTTTCTAGGTTTTTGAGGAATTAAATTTGACAAAAGTACGTATATTGTTTTCTCTATTGAATCATTGAAGTAAGTTTTGTGTAAAATTACTTGAGGACAAGCAATGATTCAAGTGTGGGGGAATTTGATAAGTGAATATTTAACGTACATTTTGTACGAATTTGGCATGAATTTTTGGTATGCTTTGAGAAGATTAAAGCCATATTTGAACTCTTTTGGTGATAATTGCTTAAATATTGTTTAAGGGTTAAGAAATTGATAAATGAGTGAATTAATGCGTTAATCTTGTGAATTTGTGAAGGTAATTGATGTATGAAATTCATGCACAAGTTCAAAGAAATGTAAGGGTCATCCAGAGGACAAAGTACACAAGAAATTGGGAGCAAAAATGTAGAAAAAGAGAAGAAGTGAAAAACTGGAAATTGGTCAACACGGATCCGAGCTCGGATCCGTGTGCACAAGATGGATCCGAACCCTCGTCTGTACTTCTGGCGGAGAGCATCCGAGGTCAGGACGATCCGACCTCGGATCCATTATGAAATCCCTCGGATCCTGAAAATCCGAGCTCGGATCCATTTTCACTCCTCGGATCCGAGGCTCGGATCTGTCTCTCTCCTCAGCAAGTGCAACAGCCGTTTTTCTTTACCTTTTTCACAACTTTCCAGCTATTTTGAGGGACAGAAATCGGTGGCACATGCTTCTGCAACAAAAGAGAAGACCAAATGAGTATGGACAAAAGGAAATATCATATCTTTGACTTCTTTTTAAAAAATCTGAGTGGAGGAAATTATGAAGTGAGAGGAATGGAATTTCTTCCACCTTTTATGCAGAAACACAGAGGAGAAGCCTGGAATTACCATACGTAGCTAGTTTTCTTTCTTGTATCTAGTTTTCTCTCTAGATAGGAGTTCTTGGAGAAGTTCTTGGAGTTTTTACTTGTAATCATATTGTGCAAGAGCATAGCAGGAATTGGAGAGCTTCACCTTCAAGTGGCTAAGCTTTCTTTTATCTTTCTTGTACTTGTACTTCATGATGTTTGGCATTAATAAACTTGTGAGTTTGATTGTTAAATCATTCATGAGTAGCTAAACCCCTTAATCTAGGGAGTAGATGAAGCTTATGGTTAAATAATATGAATGGAATGTGATTTACACTTGTTATATCTTGTAGTAACTTGTCTACTTGTGTAGCTGTGATTACTTGTTATTGATTGATCACCAATAGCATGTTTATAGTGTTATTATTCAATGAGAATTGGTAATAACAATTGAAACACATGAGTAGAGCTTGAGTTGTATGTTCATGAAAATAGAGATACACTTAGGTGGATTATTGAGCATTTCATGAAATAAAACGGAGTAGTAGAATATTTCACCATGAAAATAGGGAAATCTATATTGCTCTAAGCCATTTCATCATGAAAATGAGACTTGGTATTCTTGGAAATAAATCTCTGGTTAAGCAAGAATAATAGCAAGGAGTAAATCCATTCATTTATGTAGTTTATGCCATAAGTGGAATCTACATCCCTAGAATCTTCTTTAAGTAAAATTTCTCTATTTGTATTCAGTATTTGTTAAACTAGATTTGTATATCAGATTTGTAGATTACAGCATTAGACTTTCTCTGCTCAAATTAATTGTAAGTCTAAATAATAGAGAGAACAAGGGCTTAGTAATTGTTTAAATTGCTCCTTGTGCGATCGACCCGATACACATCTTGTACTACATTTGCGACCTGTATACTTGCAGTCCAACGGGTGTAAAATCGGAATTAAACTTGCACTTATAGTAAACACTCGTCAAACATTAGTAGATTTTGCTATTCCATTATGCACAAGACAGCTGCATTGGGCACATTTATAATGTTAACAACAACTAAGTGCGAATTTGGTAAAATTTTGATTTCGAAGTTCTCTTTTGAGTAAACACTTACTGAACTTATCATCTAATAAATACCAACATATTTTTCTTGGTCTCTAAATATATGCAAATGACTTGAAATCCATTATTAACCATTGAGCTTAGTTCCTTGGCCACCAAGGTGAGTCTTAGGACCCTGTTTGGGCTATAGGTGGTGGTTCAAATCCCACCTGCAGCCTTAAAAAATTTAAGGGCTGTATCAAAGCATTCTCTTGATCTAGGCGGGGGTTCAAATCCCACCTGCAACCTTAAAAAATTTAAGGGCTGTATCAAAGCATTCTCTTGATCTAGTAAGGTCTCTGTACCTTACAGAAGTATTAATGACGAATTAATGACCACACGACTAAAAACATAATAAAAATAATGACATACTTAAAAGTATAGCTCTATGAACTATAATTCCATGGACTTATTATATAAGCAAATGTATGCATATATAGATCGATGTCTGTACTTGCTCATCTAGGGATGTCTAGAAGAATAAGGACTGAAATTTACATCAGGCACAGGACACGCTTGAAAATTCTAACTTGTGAATTTACGAAAGAAAGAAATTTGAGAGGAGAAAACAACTAGGAGCCTTTTCAATGAAAAAGTTAAATAAATGGATGTCCAGAAATTAGACGGGATTCACCAAATCAAGAGTGGAACATATGCATGATAGAATTTAGAAGAAACTTCAAACCAAACTATATATTTTCAGCTGTTAAGTTTACACGTGAAAAATCGATGAAGAAATTCTCCAGCCTTCTTGATATGCAATCGAGCATATTCTCGAATTTTTCACACCAAATCCTCAGCAATCCCTTTTGATTATAACCAATTTCATCTGCTAAAGAAGGATGGTTGATGAGTTTTATAGGGATGGAAATTTTCTTCATGGCTTCATTATTTGTTGCCACTAGTAAAGGAACATGATCTCTCCAAATAGAACCTTTCACTTTCCTTCATTGCTGCTCCTTAATCTTTGATATGTTGGAGATGAACTCTTATGTCTTCCTTTCATTTTGCTTGTCCTAAGTTAACTGGACGTGCTTCAAAACTGTTTTTAACTATTTATAGCATAAATCTCTTGAATCCTCAGTGAACAGAAATAATTGAGTGGGCAAGCAAGGGGTTTGAAATTCTGGCACTTATTGGAAAAATGTTGCTGTCTATATTGACAGAGGATGCAGTGTGTGGCTATCTGTCAAATGTCTCTGTAATGCATATTGGAGAGTAATAGTTGCAAAATGACTATTCCATAGGGAAGTGGGCAAGGAGAATTAAAAATCAGTAGATAATGGTTATGAGACAGGATGATCTTGATTTGAGAACATTGTTAGCCGTGTCATAGATGTAAGTTACAGATGCAATTTGGCCTAAGAATGTAATTTTTTATCCTCAATTGGATGGTGAGAATAGCAGGAGGAGGAGGAGAAGAGAAGCTGTATTGAATCAGTTACGGACAATACTCACTTAAAATCAGTTTACATATCTTCTGGTAAACAATAATGTAACATTTTAAAAAGTTATGCGGTCATGATGACATCAAACTATTGGGTTTTGGTCTAATGGTAAGAAAAATTCTCTTAGAACTCTCCAATATATTAAGTTGGGGATTTAAATCCCATCTGGTGCATCTCTTAGAGCTCTTCCATAAGAGTTCTCCTATATACTAGGCCAAAAATTCAAATCCTATCTGGTGTGTTAAGAAGAAATATAGTACATTTTTCATCAAAAAAATTCAAAAAGTGCAGTAATACACTTGTCCAATTAGGCTCAAGATCATCAAACTTTTTAAAGTTTTATTTCACCCATTTAACTATTTTTTAGTACCAGATAATTCACTGAATTCTTTAAAATGTTTCATATTCATCATATTTTTTGTTAAATTTTGCTGTTATGAAAGACAAAAGCCAGACTCACGTAAAAGGCGTACCTATTACGATGGACAATATCGTTATTCTGCACCCCAAATAAATTCACGGTCTACCCCAAATCGAATCAGTTAGAATTGTGGGACAGCAAAAGGACTAGACGTTCCCGCACGCTATAGGCCCCCGTTGTTCATCCTCCCGCAATTAATCTAAGCTAATTCGATTTGGGAAAATAGACATTGGAATGCGAAATGACAAAACTATCCTTTAGAATGGCATGCCACTCATGTGGATCTAGTTTTTGTCTGCTTTAATAGCAAAATTTAACAAAATGGTTAAGATGGAATACTTTAAATGGTTCGCTATACTATTGGTAAAAAAAAGTCACTGAGTGGCTGAAATGAAACTTATAAAAATTTGATGACCTCTAGCACACTTTACCTTAAAAGATTTAACAAAAAAATGAAGTAGGTGATATACGATCATAAAAAAGAGGGTACTTTACTCTCTGTATCTACTTGTAAATCATGTAATATTTTCAAGGGTTATCTGGTTGTAGTGATGAAAAATGATTATGAACAAAAAAATGTGATTAAGTGATGTATAATAATATAAGAAAACAATATATTACACAGTTTTTACCAGTGAGGCAGTAAGACAAAAATGGTAGTAGAAAATATATGTTACCCACGAATTAGGGGTTTAGGGTTAAAATTCCCATTCTCCAATTTTATTTTTTTTTTAAATTTCGCCCCTCTTTTATTAGAAAAAAAATTTAAAACACAGGTGAGACGGTAGATCGAATTTACCAAAATTGCCTTCCTGTGAGTGTTGTGAGCTTTTAATGCTCGATTACTTGGCTTGTTCCAATACTTGACACTTTCTAAAGAATAATCAGCTTCACATCCTTTTAACATTTTTTACGTCCATAACATATATTTTGCCTTTTATGCATGCTTATCATTTGGTCTAAAGAGCATTAGAAGGATGTGTAAACCGCCAAACAACTTATGCGTGTATATATATATATATATATATATATATATATATGGTTCAAACTTACGTAAATATTACCATTTCCAATGTGATGTAGTAGTTGGATTGCGCTGTCTACTGTACGTGTATTGGACCAATCTGCCTTTTAGCTTTTGTTTCTTACCAGAAGCACTTATCAAACTACTAAAGTGGTACTAACAAATAAAAAACAAAGAAAAAAATACTAATATTGTAACATCTGAATTTGACTGCTATTCAAACATCTTCTTAGTTCTCCATTATTAAAAGAAAGAAAAAGACAAGATCTCAATTCTCGTAATGAAGTTTTTTGGTTGATTATTCATCTCACATGGGAAAATGTCAACTTTTTCAACTATGAATGAATAAAATTATAGCACTTACAGATGCATTTGACGACAAGTGCCCCATGACTAGAGCTATTAAATGGAACGAGCAGCTCTAAAGCTCGATTGAGCTCGACTCATTAATTGTGATAAATGAGTCGAGCTCGAGCTCGAGATATGCTCGTTTAATTAACAAGTCAAGTAAGGTCAATTCGTTTGTTATTCGAGTAGCTCGATTAGGCTCGATAAGGAAGGGTATATATGTCATTTCACAATTCAAAAGTTTAAAAATTGAAAATTATAAATTTTTATTGAAGTTAATTTGCACGAGCTCGAGCTCGAGCCACATGTTCCATTTGACGAGTCGAGTCCGAACACATTTCAAAGCTCATCCGCCTAGTCGAGCGAGCTCGAACTTAACTCGAGTTAAACTCGAGTTGAGATCGGCAGCCAAATACTCGGCTCGATTAACAGCTTTACCCATGACCTCTTTTATTCTCTTTCTTTCTCCTTTATTACATTATGATGTTTAGATATATTTCACTCTTACTCCTTTCCTATTACAGTACACAAATGTTGACGATGACAGGCTAAATTTTTTTTCATAGTTATACATCTAGTGCTATTTTCTTGTGAAAAAGATTTAGTTATCATAAATCAACATAAGAAATTTAACAGTAACATAAATTTATGAAAGAATAATTTAAATAATTTTTATTTTGTCAATAATTTATTATTATGCATAAAAATAGAAATTGAAGTTTTTAGTTCAAATATTTCACTTTTATTTTTCTTCTATTTTTAGTCTTTTTGCTTTTAAGAACTTCTTTTCATGGTTTTGTTTTAACAACTTTTATTTTAGTACAAAAATTTTGCTGTGTAAGATATTAATTACTTTTTATTTTTATTACACAATAAGACATTATAAATAAAATAAAAAGTATTTGAATTATTTTTAATAAAGTATACACCTTTTTGTTGCTTATAGTGGTTTTTCATGGTTAAGAATTTTCAAATTTTGTATACAATGATAAGAATAGAGTAGTGGAAAAATATATAAACCTAACAAATAAAAGAACAAAAAAATTAAGAGAAAATGAAAAAAAGTCAAATGCAATTTTTCTCCAATGAGGGCAAAATATATAAAACTTTAATCATTCAAGGTTAATTTATAGATGTTGTTAATACAGGGGGCCTTTTGCTACTAACACCTAATTATAGAGGAATAATAAGAAATTAAGCCTTAATATACTCCCTATATAAGAATAAGTGTACTTTATAAATAGAGCAATTAATTCGCACTTGATTGTGCTTGTGAAATGGTCTTTGTGGTTCCTCTTGGCCCTTGTAATAAGTTGACCAGAGAGGTAACTTTGACCGAATTGGCTATTTACCGTAACGAATCTTCTGTCCCACTCCCTATACCACTTTTTATCATATTACTATTTTTCATTCATAAATATCATATTTTAGTTCTTTTTTATTTCCTTAAGATCCAATAACTATTAATTTAGTAATACACAAAATTTGACAAACCAAAAAAAAAATCAAAATGCATAAAAAATGAGATTTTTTATGAAGTTTCTATTGTATTTTTTAATTTTCTATTATATATTAAATTTTTTGACTGTTGTATTTATTTTTTACTCAATTAATAGTTATTGGATCTTAATGAAATCCAAAAAGAACTAAAATATGATGTTTATAAAGGAGAAATAGCAATATAATAAAAAATGAGATAAAAAATGGCACAAAGAGTGGGACGAAAAATCCGTTGCGGCTATTGAGTTACAAGATAAGTAGGATACTTTGAATGTATTAACATTGGATTTCTGATGATTATGATGCGGTCCAATATCACACCTTCGTTGTATTTCATAAGAACATTTATTTGAAAGTTAAAAAAACATTTGGTTGAGTTCTCATGAGTCTTAGCATTCAGGCCAAATCCTCAGAATATTGTTACTTCTCAAAAAAATCTGCCAAATATGGCTATGTTGGACTCATGTATTAAAGTATGCCTGTGACGGGCGTGACGAGAGGTTTGGAATTTTTTTTTTTTAAAAGGCCGTCACACCTATATGGCATGACGGCCAAGGTTTTTTTTTTCTATGGCGCGACGAGCCTTTTTTTTTTTTAACAATGTTTTGTAAAAATGTGTAGGTTCCGTTAAGTTTTTTTTGTTAAGGGAGTTTTGGTTTTATTAAGTTTTAGCAGGTTTAGAATTTACAATTTATTATTAAATGGTTTAGGGTTTAGGATTTGTTAAGTTTATTGATAAAAGTTAGATCTAGCCATTGTAATTAATAAAGGATTTATTAAATCTATTAATATAGTCGATGACTTACTTAAAAACTAAATCACACATAAAGAAAAAAATGAGTGTATGAATTGTGGTTTTTGTATTTTAGAATTTATATAAAATGCAATAGTGTAAAAAAATTAAAAGTTGTTTATAGAACGTACACATAGTGAAAGTACACTTATAGGTCGTTATTTGGTATACAATGATACTTGATACTTATACTAAATGATCAAACCAATTAAAGTGGTCGTAGATTTACTTATACCTCTATGTTTAATAAATTAATGGATCCTTTATTCCAATTGTAGGATTTTATCAAATAACTTGTACTTTTGTATTTTGAAAATATGTAACATTATTAAACTTTAAAAAGACTAGATTAAACGAAAAACGCAAAAATAGTTAATTAAATGTCAAGATAGTGTGTAGTACACTGAATGGATGAGATTCAAATTTGAGTAGAAGATAGGACAATATCATCACCTCATGGGTTTCTTGCCTTTATCCTTGCCCTTAGCCTTCTTATGAGGCATTGTGGGAGGACAACAATATTGAGTATGCAGCCGCCTCTAACAATCACGAAGTACTTGCCCTTCAATAACCAGCCCAGGCACTTGTGCAATAGCATCGGATGGTTCATCATCATCACTAGCATTATTAGGGTGAAGGTAATCCTCGCCAGTTGACTTAGCAGTCGCGTCACTATCATCATTGTCTCTGGAATGATAGTCTTGAAAATGTCCTGGTTGAGTGTGTCCTAATATGGCACCTAATGGGATTTAAGTATGCATGACCACAGTGTGACCAAGACTGGAATACTCTAGGAAGTCTAGAGCAGGAAATCCACCTCTCGTGCCTCCAAGCAAATCAAATATTTGGCTAAGATCAGCATATAAGAACCTCCTGATGTAGTGAGAAATTTCTAATTTTGTGATGAATTTTAAAAAAATTCTACAAAAGGGGTGATTTTGGTAATGGATTCCGTCCGGGGGGTCTTCGCATTCGTGAAATGCGAGCTCTACTGAGCTCGCATTTCACGAATGCGAGCTCTATTCTAAGCTCGCATTCGCGAAATGCGAGCTCTACTTATTGAGCTCGCATTCCGCAAATGCGAGCTCTAATTTAATTGTTCTTTGCATGAACTCCTAGTTTGCTGGTTCAGACTTGCGGCTTTGAAACTTTATCTACTTCAGTTGCTGTTTGGTTGTCTTTGTTTGGCCACAAGTTCTGATATGCTGAGATTTGTGTTTATAATCAATAACCCTGGTTTCATTTGAAGTGTTCAGTGTTAAGGGGTATTTGGGGTGATAGGTTCACTAGTTTTGTTTGAAGCTTTGCATGGTTTTTCTGCATCGAAATTTGCAGAAGCATTGTTGTTGAAGAAAAAACTGTTCTTTGATGCTCGCATGATCCTTTCATCTAATTTGTTTTGTGCTTAAACATAAGGATTTTTGCAGCTAAAAGATGGAAAATGTTTAGAATTTTTATTACTATAGTCTAAGTGTTGACTGTTCAAGTCATTAGTTGCAGTCGGATGAAAGGAAACTACATCAGACACCATAAAGGCTGTGCCGCGAGCCTGCTGCCGAACCATCTTGCATGAAGTATTTTCAATATTTGCATGATTTCCTCCTTGTCTTGGCTCTCGAATGCGAGCTCACTGAGCTCGCATTCTGGAAATGCGAGCTCCAAGTGAGCTTGCATTTCCGGAATGCGAAGACCCCTATTTGCAGAATCCACTCCAAGAATCGCCCTAGTTGTAGAATTCTTTTTTTTTTCCATTATAAACTAAGAATTCACCCCTGATGTAGTACCCTCGGACCCAAATACGGGGATATGTGGAGATGGAGTGAATTGTGCACCAAAAGCAAGTATGTGTGGAGATGGAGTGAACTGGTCACCATAATCAAGAAAGTATGGCAAAGGCATAAACTGTGGCACATCGCAACTGATGTCTGTGGTGATGTAGCAAAACATGCACCGATCAGCCTTTCTATAGTAGGATGTTTGGCTTGCTATTGCTGATGATCCTCTGATTCATGAATTGCCTCATCACGCAAGCCATGCCTGTGACACCTAACTCCACTCGAAGATGCTGGTACTTGACTAGGGACATGTCGAACTGGCCTTTGATAGGGGACATGTTGTGACTGCGTTTGCATCTCAAATGACACCCAATCATCAACTATCATGCGATCTATCGATAAAGGTGCTGTATAGACCCAAATGCAGCATTGACAATCGTCGCTAGACGTGGATAATAATGATCTTTTGTATCATCAAGGTTGAGTGCATCATGCGATTACTTCCCAATACGATGCATCATACCTATCTAATTTCACAAAAATATACAAGTTATTAGTATCTAAGGCAGACTGTAAATTAACAAGAAATAATAATCATGACTCGGTATATAAGAACATCTTCTGATAAAAGATATTACTAGAGACTCTAGCTGTTTTGATACACCATGAAGCATTTATCCCAACTATGGATGTTGTTGCATTGGAGGCATAATGTACAAGATGGTGTGGCGGCAGTACCATTGGAGTTAATCATCCAAGGGCCTGAATGTATTCGTAGGATATCCTTAAAAAATGGCATATGCACGTGAATCCCAATAACCTATCCAATATCTATGAAAATGACCTCAATTTCTTCTTGAAAAATCAGCTAGACCAAGCTGATGTAAACCCTTATGATCAGTGTCAACAAGCTCAAAAATTTTTTGTACCAGTTCGAACTGATGCATCACTCAGTCTGGAAGATGAAACTCAACAATATGCCAAAATATCAGAGGGACCTTCACTCACCAAATATGTTGTCCCCTTCTGCAGTATTCGGGTAGAGATTGTAGTATTCCAACACTGTATGGCATCTAGTTGAACTATCATAAAAACATATTGGTCAGGTGACGGCTATACACTCAACGATTTAAAAGTGCATACAAGATAATATAAACAGAACGATACAGTACCTGATCCATTGTGAGTAAGGCCAACTACTCTCGACAATATGCTGCTAGCTATCCAGGAGGTTTATAATCTCAACGCTCATATGTCTATCTCCTTCCTGTAGGGTAATTGCTGATCTCATGTCAAGGAGGCATATCAAGACGAATGATCGGGATCTGTTCCCAAGCCCAAAGCTATTTAATGCTGAAAATTCGCATTGAATAAGAAACACCGTACACCAAAACAAAATTGGGAGTATAATGTTTTGAGATACACATGTATTTCAATTACCTATAGTAGCAAGTAAGGTCCACCAGTACTCTTCATAGATGCACGAGATGCACATCCATCTACTGCCTTAAGAAGTGCTTCTACTGGATGAGATTCTTTATTGTTGATTTTCATAACAGATACAATGCCAAGTGCATAGAGGAAGAAATCAAGAAAGGAAAAAAAAAAGGTGATTTCAAGTGAGGAAGATATTGGGAATACTGATAGCTTTGCTGATTGTAGCCTCGAATACTATCACAGATTAGGACAATACAGAAGATCAATTTATTCCCATTGTTTCCAAGAAATCTAGAAGGAGAAAAAACAATTCATAAATTAGTAAAATGATGAAAAGACACCAAGACATCAAGCTAAATTCTATAATTACTTCACATTTCCAGTATTGCAATGCTTGTTAACCTTATATGACAAAATTCATGGATATATGTCAACTTGAAGAACCTTACACGCTAAGGCCTGATGGAGGATGACTTTGTATTTCACAAGCCATGTTGGGTGATCAATATGAGAATCTAGTGCTGAGGTTTGTTCTTCAGTATTCTCTAAAAAATCAACCTCCTATGTTGATATGCTCATTGTTCAAAAATAGCATGCATTGTTATCAATTGGATCTCAAATTTGAGAAATTTGAAGATGTCATTTTCTCTATTTCTAGTCTGAGAAAAGTTCAACTTTCTAGTTATTATCTTGCTCCAAGTCTAGTTGCCATCATGAGAAGTGCTTCTACTGGATTAGGTGACTTTACTATTGGTTTTGGTAACATATACAATGCCAAGTGCAAAGAGAATGAATTCGAGAAAGCAAAATAGTGAATTTGAGTGAAGAAGATACTGGGATACTGACAGCTTTGCTAATTGCAGCCTCAAAAACATAGATGAGGACAATGCTGAGACTCAATTTATTCTAGTTGTTTCCAAGAAATTCAAAAGGAGAAAAAATTATTCACAAATTAGTAAAATGATGCATACACCCCAAGACACCAATTTAAATACTTTAAATTTGCATTTTTAGCATTACAATGCATGTTAAGTTCTAATGACAAAACAATGACTTTACTTCGATGCATATTCAAAATGCCCTTGAGTACTCCAAAATAGAGAGAGAAATTTCTAAAATTATGATGAATTTTAAAAAATTTCTACAAAGGGGGCATTTTGAGTATACAATTCCGTCCAAGGGGTCTTCGCATTCAACAAATGCGAGCTCAGAATCCAAAAAAAAAAAAGAAAAAAGAAAACCAGACCACGCATTTCAAAAATGCGAGGTCACTTACCTCGCATCTTTTAAATGCTACCTGGACAATCGCATCTGTTCAACATCTTCTTCCGTCACTGGACAATAGCATCAGAAAGCTTAACTTATTCACTGAAAGCTGGCTGTAGCTTCAACATTTTCTGGTCTCCATTTTGCAGCTTTCCGGGGCTTCAACTTTCTGGCGAGAGCTTCCAAAATGACCAGAGTTGGACTCCCTCCCTCCAACGGCTGCACTCTTGATGAATGCTGCTACTTCCGAGGATTCAATGACGGATTTGGGATGCAATTTCCCTTCAATTTGTATTTCCCAATTTTGTTGTTTCTTTGGGTTTTTTGGTTAATTGAGTCAAAGAAAGGACTGAGGTTGAAGGAGCTGGGTTTTCATGTTTTACCGACAGACAAAGGACCTCGCATTTGAGAAATGCGAGGTCTATTAAAAAAAAAATGCTACCTGGCTTTTTGTTAGCTCGCATTTACTGAATGCGAGCTAAGCTAGTTCGCATTCAGCAAATACGAACCACCTAATTTTAGAAATCACCCCATAAATAGCCTCTGTTGTAGAAAAACTTTTTTTTCATAATAATTTAAGAATTTCCTCAAAATAGAGAAGCCTACTACAATCATATAGGCTATAAAAAGTTTCTTCAATGACATTTAATAAGTTAAAAAATTCTACAAAAACCTATCATCCAACAATTGATTGTATAATTAATAATAAATGTCTATGCAAGTTTATACAGAGCACACATCTTGAGAAAGCCTCTGATCCTTTGATATAGATCCAACAAGAAAAGCTATCAAAGAGAATATTTCGAAAGTCCAAAGTGAAAAAGTAGGGTTGTAGCTTAAGAGAAATAATTTAGTCTATATGATAGGTTTTTTTTTTTTTTTACTATATGATAGGTAATGATAATATGCCTGTGTTCAAACAAATTATATCATTAAATAAGTATATTTTTTCTAAGAAGTAAGTAATGACTATATGTATGCCTTTAAGTTGCATCATTAAATAAGTAAACTTTTACTAAAAAAAATATGATATACGATATGTTCAAAAGTTTTCAATTAAATTTAACTCTATATATTCAATGACTATGAGTTATGGATTTTGTAAGATTGCAGTGGAAATTGAATATTTTGAAATGATGTAGAAGAAGGAATGGTTGAAAGTTGGTGTGTAACTATAGCTCGTCAGCTTGAGTTTTTGTTGATTTTATCTGACAAACTTTCAAGAAGTATACTGATAGTCAAAAATTCGAGAAGCTAACTATTTTGTTTCATAAAATCTTTACGACTTATAAATAGAAACATCAAAATCTCTCAAAACTTTTAAATAAAAACATTTGTATAGGTAAGATTTTTCACTTAAAATATTTGCATTAGTATCCTAACACAACTCAACCACTTAGCTTAATCTTCTTGAACATATTTTTGGTACATATATTCTTTCAACACTTGAATTTATTGTAAAATATTTGCTTAGAAATAGAATAAGAATTATTATATTAACTTTTAAAGCTATTAATATGAGCCAAATTTCAATATTTAATAACTCACATCCTTCTTGGAAGGCAAGCTGTAATTTACAATCATAGAATTAGTAGGAAAAAAGTTTGCAAAACTTGTGACAATAGACAATGCATGATTTCCCACAAGTATTACTTACACAAAACTTGAAGTGGCTACATACTGCCATACCACCCCTTTCGTCATCTAGATCACTCCAAATGCCGATGTACCCATTTCACCCCAATTCTTTCCAAAAGAGTTTTTTGGTTTCAAGGAACTTGTACTTTCCCTTGTGGCCATAACCTAGTAGTATTTTCATACATAGCATTCCCCATAGTATCAACATATGGCACCTTGAGTCTTTGGAAAAGACCCCTGCAAACAACAATTGACAAAATAATATTAAAACAGAGAAATTAATTATCATGAATAATAGTCGCTTTCAAGATTCGAACTTATGACCTTTGTAATAGAAGACCAATATAGTAACCGTTGCAATCATGAATAATAGTCAAATAATAACAAAATCATTAACCTAAACTAACCTCTTCATAGTTCTCAAAGCTAATATGTATCAAGGTACCTGAATATTATTATAAAATCAATATCACTAAGTAATTTTAAGTTACTTTTTGTACCCAAGAAACTGTCTTACCTTTAAAATTCTTATGAAATCATATACGATGTAAAAATATTTAATTTTAATGAAAAGAACATGTTTTGCAGTCGATCTAACCTTATTTACTAATCATAATCTGTAAGCAATTCGTATTCATTTTTTGGGTTAACTTGGTTGCTAATACTAGAGATAATTACAAATTCAAAAATTAATTTGAGGGATTGAGAATATGACATTCTATCAATAAATAGAAAGAGTAGCAAGTTGCAACAAAGGTGGTACATACCAAATTCATAATCACCAAGTGCAAATCCCTGCAGCTACTCACTTGGCACAAGTCAGTTTGGTATAGGTGTCTTTTGATCGATTCATGAGTTCAAACTTAGTCGATTAATTATCATCATAACTTAAAATGATTAATAACGAAGTTATGTGAAATGTTCATAAAAATTTGTCAACTAATTAACAAGAAAAACATTAATTGTTTTGATATCAAAGAAAAGTTATATGAAACATGGGGTTCAATTCAACAGCATTTCTAATGTTTATAATACTAATAATCATGTAATGATTAAAAAAACAACATTAACCATGTAATGATGAAATTTCAAATATGTTCACTGTCAAATTTATTATCATAAATTTCTTGTCAATCTCAAAAACTATTCAACTTTCAAGAAAATAATATTTTGTAAATTTAACACTCTAGGAATTGTTGGAAAAACTTGGAACAACATTCAATGTCTAAGGGGTGTCATCCAAAGAATTGTGCCTTAGAATGCTTAATTGACACTATCTATCTTTGAATTTCTTGTCAATGAATGCTTGTTCGATTGGCTAACAAGATTCACACATATGTAATTTGTGGGAAGGATGTTTGTCAACTTTCATAGTCATCACACGTGATAGGCAAGTGACCTATGGTGTTTTCATCATATATAAAAAGAAAAATATACATGTAAATACTTGTAAATTGACGAGCGTGGGGTATGCATATATCGATTTAACTCATCCACAATCAAGTTTTACATTTATAAATCATAAATATCCCATATGCGATTTTTCGCAAGTATACGAATTGTTTATTGAGCATAGAGGTATTAGGTGTCGATCCCACAGGGAAGATTGTCAATTACTAATGTTTTTCTAACTCCTTTATTATTTAGACTATCACAAGTGCAAGGAATTAAATCTACACTATAAAAGTAACAAAAATACAACAGAAAACTTCTAGAGGTATAGAATTCTTTACTACTCTTGCAAATGACATTACCGGTTAAGTGAAAGCTATTATCTTGATTAGTTATGGCGTAATTTCCTAGTGTATGTGAAACCCACTCTCGTAGTGAATCAACTATACTTGTAATTAAGTCATACCTACTCTCGTGGTTATAAATTAACTACAAGCTCATTTTTTCTATGAAATTACATGAAACAAGTCACTAAATCCACATAGGTGCACATCTACTCTTGTGAATGTACTCCCTAGGTTTATCATTTTTTTGAACTAGTGTTAAATTCCAATTCTCATTGCAAACTTAATGTTTTTAGGTAATCACAACTAATAGCCAGTTAATCACGATTATAAAAGCAAAAGTGATAAATAACTTACTCAAAATAATATCATCAAATAACCAAGTAAACTTCACTAACAAGATATAGCAAGTTCATCCATAACTCTAAGCATAAACTTTAGCTAAACATAATAAAAACACAAAGCCAAACTTGTATTATAACTGAACATGAAATCAAATACAAGAGAGAAAAAAATAGAAGAGATATCACCCTTGTCACATAAGATCAACCTCTCCATTTTTGTTCCTCAATCTTCATCCAAATCTAACTACAAATACAAAAAAGATAAACTATACTATCTATATTGTACTACTGTAACTAATGAACTAAGGAAATTCTAGTGAAGACTACATTTTTTATGAGTTTCTCTTGCCTTTCAAAGTTGTGAAAATGGTCTCCAAAGGCTGCTATTTGTAGAGAATTAAAGCTCAAGGTGAGTTGTTTCTTGGTTGGCAAAGTTGGCATTTGAACTCACAAAGAGTTGTTCTCCAAGTTTCCACACTCTTTTTGGTTAGATACAGCTGAAATTCTGAGTTTTAAATGAGTTGGAAAGATTGTGTGAACAAAAAACAAGTTGCAGTAGAAAATGAAGAATACGCGACTTGAAAATGCAACCTTAGGTCGCGTATTGTCTACCTACATATTGCTTCTGCAGATTTGCACTTTCTGGGCAGAATTCATCCTAACTCTATTTTTTGTCCAACTTCAACTAATATTTTCTTGATGTTAGAGGCTGAATTGGCTCTTGTGTAAAACATAAAGGTTGTAGCTCTTTGAGTTATCTTTTCAATGCCTTATGAATCATTCAATTTGGAGCTCTTTGGACCGAGAAATGACCAAAATACCTTCAACTGGTCAGAACTCTGTTTCAACTTTCAACCATGAAAATACACTTCTATATTTTGACTTTGGGATAATTTCAGATACCTCCTCTGAGGTTTCTGACAATCTCACTCTCCTCCCTTGTGGTTTCAAAAATATCACAAACCTCCCCTGTCAGAATTTAGGTCTCATTTCTTACATTACCATCGCCAAAAAGACTTAAATACCCTCACAAGTCAGCTAATATTTCATGATTATCAAGACAAATACATTCCAATTCACGTAATTACTTTTTTCTACGCTATATCTAATCTCCCTTTTACATGTATACATAGTCAAATAACTAATACCTAACATAATATACATTTTTTAACACCTAACCATTCCAAATTTATGCGTACCATTACACTACCTTTTTATAAATATACACAGTCAAGTAACTAACATCTAACATAATGTATATATTTGTAAACTGATTGTACCTCATAGATCACCCCGTGTAAGGTGTTTATAGGCAAATTAGTATTAGTCAATAGATAAAATTACATACCCATTGTAGCTTATAAGGAGATGCACAAGTGGTCAAAGCACCAATAACCATTCCAAATGTATACATACCATTGCACTATGCATATTGCTGCGATGACTAATTGCAATATGCATGTAAACAAATAACTGCACATTCAACAATTTCTATGCATCGTATTTGGTCGATAACGTGGTGTACATTATTTCAACCAGATTGTACATTTACTAAGTATTTATATACATGCTACTTATTGAAGTAAACTACCTCTCTACTAAATATTTAATGCACTCTCATAAGCACTAATGGTTGATTTAATATGCAATTGAAACAAATAACTATCTAGTAAAAGCTTTTGATATAATATTATTGACGAATAACATATTCTATCTGAAATTATCCCTTTTTTCTAATTTATTTTTGGTTTTTATTAGTTTTCATTATTTCACTAATATAACTTGTACACTTACCTCAGGGGCATTTATGAAAACAAAATTCCCTCTCTTTCCTGAAAACACTTTTTTATGTTCACTTTTGACATCATGGGTTGATTTTGTTACAAAATCCTAAACCTCAGGGGAGGTTTGTGATATTTTTGAAACCACAGGGGAGGAGAGTGAGACTGTCAAAAACCTCAGGGGAGGTTTCTAAAATTATCCCTTCGACTTTTTGACAATGAAAACTACTTAACTAGACTTCGATGTCTCATACCAAATGTAGATCTATCTCTTAGCTTCAAAATGGTTCAATAATCGCCTCAATCCAATACTTGTAACTCAAGATATAGTCAAAATACCACAAGGTGTCAAAGTTGGAAAACTTCCTTCAATTGCATTTCATCTCTTTGAGTATTTTGCACTTCATTTTTTTTAAACCATTTCAAACCATCAATAATAATCCAATTCTCTTCTCAAATCACTCCATTTGATGATTGAATCATTAAACCTACAAAAATATGAAGTTTTACCATTAAAATCTATAGAAATACAATTTTTACACTTCAAACCATAAAATACATATTTTCACTAAATTCCTAATTAATTAGCTATAAAAGTACACTTCAAACCATAAAATGCATATTTTCACTAAATTTCTAGTTAATTAGCCATAAATATAGTTAAAATACACTAAAGCTAACTAATAAAACACACTAAAAACACGTAAAATATGCACTTATCATAAATCATGTATCAAACCAAAGAGTTATATGGTCATAGTAAAATGATTTAATTAGAAACTTAATGGTCATAGTTATATGGTAATTTATTTGATAGCTTATGTGCCTAAATTAATATACTTAACATTTCCTCTCTTTTCCATCAATGTGAGATTGGGGTTCTCAAATTTATTCCAAACTTTGCGTCCTCACGTGTTAGGATTTAAGAAGTGGCTCATACGGGATTTAAAAATGACCTCTGTCCAACATGACATATGATTTTAGAGGTGGTTGGTACGGGTTTTAGAGCCTCTTAGAGACTCGCGTTAAGGAGAGACCACCCGAGAGTTGCTTTGACAACAATGTAATCTCCATGGTTCACATACTGGCCCAAATAATTTTCAGCAAAATTTCAGACTTAAAATGGTTAAAATATTATAAATTGCCCATGGGCCCAAACTTACATACATAATATTTCCTCATCTTCCCACCGATGTGGAATTGGAGGGTAGTTACAGCGGGTTAGACAAGGCTGTCAATTGGTAAATAGTACGATTAAGAAGAGGATATCCATCATGAGAAGCAAAGAACACGATCATGAGAAGTAAGGTAAACATAAGCCCTTATAGGCGTATAGGCAACTTCACTGTCAGTTAAACCAAACTCTAGAGTCTGATTAAGATCATAAAGTGCTCAACAAACTTGCAAACCTTGTCTGATACATGAGAATAACCGGGCAGTACTATTTTCTTGAAGATTTCTCATACCATTTCAAGATGCATTATGCAATCTCTACATCCATTTGAAACAATGACCAACATCCAACACCAGCAATGTTGAAAGTAGGCAATTGCACTTCCTTGATTACTACTTCTTCCACGTTTTGTCTTTGGCTAATTTATTTGTTATCACATTCCTACGACGAGACTAATTTCGTTTAGAGAGCTTCTTAAAATTTTGTGTAAAGCCTTGGGGTTTCAGATAAAAAATTACCAAATTTTAAGGCCTCCAAAATTATGTCAAGTTTATTTGTATTTCTAACTTGCTCTTATTATAATCCCCAGGATAGTAAGACTGTGCCAACTTCTTGTTAAGTTGGTTTGCAATCCATTTGTGTTGCATTTACAGTGCTTACATCTTGGTGTTTAAGGAATATGATCACTTTGACACAACAAGTACATAAAAACATATTGGAATCGATGTGCATGTAGAATTCAGAAATGACTTCAGGAAAGATGTGTATTTCAATTGTCACTAACATGTACAACAAAAGTATAAACAAGTGAAAGCTCTACTGCCTTGTCGACATGCTATCGAGAATATCCTTGAATTTGTCAACATCACACGAAATCCTCAGCAACCCTTCTTGATTATAACCAAGTTCCTTCGCAGATTGATCGAGTAAATAAACAAAACTAGGATGGTTGATGAGCTTTAAAGGGATGCAAATTCTCTCCATGGCTTCATCATTTGTTCCCACAAGTAAAGGAACGAAGCCTTTACGTATAAAACCTTTTGCCTCTGCCTGATCATTTCTGCTTCTTAATCTTACATAAGTAGCAGATAGGCTCTTGTTTCTTCTCGTCATGCTGCTACTTTAAACTTAACCAGATATGTTTCAAAACTGATGATACGTTTCAGAACTGCTCTTATTTACAGGATGATGTGTTTCGGAACTGATGATATGTTTCAAAACTGCTCTTATTTATAGAATGAAATGAATCATGTTGAAATCCCATTGAACATTGATGATTGATTGAAAGTTTTTCTAATTGACCAGAGAAACGCGTGTGGTTGATATGTCAAATTGCTGCTGTATTGAAGATTCTGTCAACTTTGGTAAAAGACTGACTATTTCCAAGTTTAAGAAATTAAGAAGCGATTTTAGATAATGTCAACGAAGTTTGGCAGGCTGTAATTGCCACGTTTCTGTATTCTGGGCAAAGAAAAAAAATGAACCAGTGAAGGGGAAAAGGACAAATGCATTTTCCAACCCATTTCTTTTTCTTTCTTTTGCATTTATGTTTTGTTTATTATAATGGAAAGTGACTCAACTGATATGTAGCAAAAGATATCATTCTGGTCCCTCGCCTTTTGGATTGTCCAATGTAGTCCCTCGCTTATTATTGCAAACAAAATTACCCCCTGAATTTTTTTAAAACAATTTGCGATGTAGGGCAATTACCAGAAACTTAGAGAGATTTAACGAAAACTTAATGTGAACATCAAACTACTAATGTCATTCCTATGGAATAGGGATTTCTCCAAACTGGACAGTCCCTTGTCTTCAAATGAGGAACTAATTTTATCAATTATTCAATTGACCAAAAATTTTAAGTTTCGAAAATTTTGCTACTGCTAATTCTTCTAAGGGCAATAGTGGATTCCCAGAAAAGTACATATACGAAAAAAAATTAATAACACAGTCAACACAAATAAGCCCAAATCCAAATTTCACCTACAACTATGTTGAGCTACCGATAGTTTCACCTACAAGAGAGGGACCAACACCCAAATGTGTTATTAACGATCTGATACCAACACTGTATCATTTTATATAAGAGAATTTTTGTTAATGGATATTAAACTACATTGACTCCCACTAGAATCAATTCATTACTTTATTTTGGAAGCATCTTACTAGTAAAAGTGAATTTTCAAAAAATTTAGTTTTGTTTATTTGGACAAACATGGTAAACTGTACTACATTGATCTACTTTTTCTTTATTTTTGGCAGTTAAGTGACTAGATTAGTTTTGATAGTATATGATGATACACCACACTCATTTAAGCCCTTATCACAGGGACTAAAATGCTAATATTTTTGTTTTTTGTTTACAAATATAAAGGTCGATAGATTAAATCGGTAATTTTCTCAAACCATTGTAAAGAGAGAGCACCCCACCCACAGGGGTGCTCTGCCTCTCCAAACTTTTCGTTCCCCCAACTTACTCTTACTTTTTGGGTCCTATTTCACTCATTAAAAAAAATTAATCTATAAGCATTTTTAAGTTTTTGCACAATATATAGTAGACACACAGATTTATTCATTCAGATGCATCTATGAGGTATATCCATTTATTAAATTCCCACGTTGACACAAATATTGGACGATTTTCGTTCCTTATTGTTTTAATTTTCATCTTTTCATGTGAATTTGTGACAGTAGACTGGGATCATTTGACCAAAATGCCTAAATCCTAAGCTGTCATAGAACATGGGTAGCCCTTCGACACAACTAAAAAGTATTTAATTAGTAATAATCACTTATCGGTTGTTGCCAAGTAGTTGCATGATAATTAGCCCTCATTTTCTTAATGATTCGTAATAGAAATTATAGAATAAGGTATTCTAGTACAAACAAGTTCAAGGAATTTCTTGCAGTCAAAATCAACAAACATCAACAACGTAGATTTTAAAAGGATTAACTCCACTTTGCACTTTTGAACTTGTATCACTTTTTCACTTTATACGTAAATTTTAATTTTGAACACTTACGCGCTAAATAAACTCTTAATTTTGGACACTTTGCACCCTAAATTATGAAATTTGTTGTATTTAAGTCCAATCAATTATTATGTTTGCAAAATTGACGAGATAAAGGATGGCAAAAATTAAAGAAATGTTTTGTTTTGTTCCAATTATGATTACTTAGCTTTTTTGACCATTTTTAGCACATTATTATTTATTTAAATGGTCTCAATTAGAAATATTATTAGCAAAATTAACACAATAAAAGATGATATAAATTAGTGATAATGCATTATTTTATATTTTTTATGATTCCTTGGCACCTTTTGAATACTTTTGGTATATTATCATTGATTTATTGATCCTCTATGCCATTAATTTACAAGAGTAGTAAATGACTAGAACTAAATAGGATAAACTTAAGACTTTAGTGTATAAAGTATCTATGATTAAGAGTTTAAGGTACAAACTATCTAAATTTAATATTTATAGTGCAAAATAAAAAAAGTGATATAAGTTCGGGAGTGCAAAGTGAAATTTTTCCATTTTAAAACCCTCAAAATGCATTTTGGTTTGAAGATAATTTATGATAACGCCACTTGAGTAGGGACCATTAGCAATTTGCCCGTCTTCACAGTTCACACTTCACAGTCCAAATAATTTGACCCTAACAGACAGTCAAACGTATACAGGCAGCGAAAAAGACATTTATGTCCATGTGAGAAGAAAACTGTCATTGACCATTCACATTCTCTCTTTTACTTCTTCTTTTCCCGGTCAGGTTTAGATTTGTTCTTCATACTCTTTCATTTGTACAATGATATATATGAATTTTGATAATATAATAACCCGCCAAAAAAGTTCTATAGTGATTGAAAATTAAACATACAGTAAAAATATTTCAAGTTCATATTTCTTTATTGTTGCTTATTTCCATTTCCTTTATCCTTACTAGAAATTTCATTTTATGCTTCAATACTTATTTGCAATTAATGGATCATGAAAATTTTGGTGAACAAATGCTGCATGATAAGAATTGTCAGTAAAATTTGGATTTATTTCAATTATTTTTGCTAAATGTAGGTCTTATAATTTTCTATGTTAATTTAGGATAACTAAAGTTTTTTCATCAAAAATCAAAATCCTATATTCAAGAGTGAAGAGAAATTTTTATCATATTATTTGTCCATATTTGTGTGTCGTAATAGGAATGGAGATAAAGAAAAAAGAAATCTAAACATGATAATGAACAAGAAGAAAAATAAAAAGAAAAATAATCATGCGACAATTTTGCTCTAATGAAGATGATTGGCTTTTACTTGGAGACTTATATTGACCTTTAGTCATAGTGAACAATGTATGTGTTCCATAAGCACAAAGGGCGAATTACTATAAGGAGAAGAGCTTGTCAATTGACTAATGACCCTACTAAATATGGTTTTAAGACCCAGTCTAGACCACTCGGTTGGGCCGAAAAAACCGCCAATAAATGAGTGGAATAAAATGTCACATAATTATTTCAAAACAGGAAAATTTCTGCAAGGAACTCATAATTTATATTCTATATAATATTTTTAATATACATATTATATCATTGGTCAATTACGGCAATTACGGCCAATTACTACTGGTCCAATAATTGAATCATTGACCCTTAATGGAATTAATCTTTTTGGTCAACGAACCGTTTAGGTTTCAAACCATACTATTGGAAAAAGAGGCTTAATTTGTAATTAAGCCTAAGGACTAACACAACCAATAATGGTCCAATTGGTACAAGGCTTGATTGTTTTAATGATCCTACTAGATGCGTTGTATGTGATGTTGATCAATTCTTAGTGAGTTTGTATAAGAAATTTCTGCTCATTCTAAGTTTACACCCTCTGCATATGAATTAAGGAAGTGTAAAATCAAAGAGACAACTGCAAGGGTTGAGTTACAAAACCTATGCTAGAAGCCTAGAACCAAGGAAGTCTGTAGTGTAAAACTTCGGCATATCCGAATTTGTCTGGTATTATGCATAAGACGATATGATTCGTATCAATATGATAAATTTCTACATTAGGGAGAGGGGGAGGACCTGAAAAGGTCCAAAGGTAATCCGAAAGGAACTAAATCATCATCGAATTGGACGGGTACACTACGCACCCGCCTGAATTTTTTAAAACAGAGTCATTTTTTAATGTGACGAATTGATAGGAGATAAAGTTTAAACCCTTGCCTTCCATCCCACCAAGCTTTAATGCATTGGTGATGTCTACCGGGCCAAAGGCTGGTGGTTCATTGGTTGCACACGTCTAAAGATGCACAAAGGCATATTGTTTTAGAGATACATGGAAAAGTTCTTCGCACGCATCAACAGAAAATGGCCATGTCGCAGTTAGTCAAAGATACGGGCAGCGTCCACAGCATCCAAAAAAACATTTTTTTTTAAAGTCCAAAATAGTAGTGGCAAGTGGTGGGAAGCAAAATTTAAACCCTTAACCTTTCAGCGCACCAAATTTTAAAGGCTATGATGGTGATCAACGGCCATTTAAGCTATTGGTTGATAGTACATGAAAGCAATGAATTTTGAATTTATAGTTCAACCCGTTCAACTGACTCAGTCAAAGGTTTGGCCTTTAAATTTATTTGTGGATTGAAAATCTCTGTAATATTGAATTAGAAATGGGAAGGTCGAAATCTTGATGGCTAATCGGTTCAACCATTTGGATTTTATTGGTATTTTGACCAATCGAACCGGTCTCCGGTTGAGTATGAAAGAATTTTTTTTCAAAGTCTTTTCTATGTTTTGATACACAATGAATTGATGTCATTATGTCCCGCTCTCAATTCAACCGATCAAATTGACCAGAACAGTGATTTTAAGAGGAGTAGCCTGCAAGTGTCCTACCAAAAAGATAAAAACCGAATGACTCGATACTTTTCTGAAAATTCTTTTTTAAAAAAGGTAATCTTAATAGTGTCAAGAATCAAAATATCTTTGCAAGTATTATCATGCATTAGTTCTGTGAAAAAGCTCACATATATTCCCATGTGGCCCCAACAGCAAGATGAATCCTCAGCAATGTAACTTTATTACGAAGTTTGTCTTTCTTTAAAAAATTAAAAATAATTTTTTTTCTTTTAATGATGGAGAACGTAGAGCAAGTTTTAATATGAGTGAATTTGGTCCAATAAACTTAGATGAGACTGCCAAAGTCAAGTGCGACATATCAATTTAGAACTGGAAATAATCACATACTCTATTTAGTTTTAAGAATATATTTTAAATACATTTTAGGTGAAATGACAACTATATATGCAGGAGATATATTAAATATGTGTGCGCATTTACATGTTAAATTAGGTGTAGTTTACATATATTAAAATTTATCCGAAAGTATCCATTAGAAAAATTCTTATGCTTGTAATTTTTAAAAATATAAAAAATTCAAACAAGTGGACAAGTAGACATATTCTACCTAAGTATTTTTTAGAAAAGAGAGAATTCGATCAAGATGGTCATGTCTTAAAACCAGTATCTAAACAGCTGTTTACTCTCCTTTCCCACTTCCTTGACTGTGGAATAGTCATTCAGTAAGCATTAAGACTAATCAATGCAGCGACATTAATTTAACAAATAGCCCACACGCCACCTCGGGAGTCAATACAGATAACGATTTTTTTTTTTTTTTTGGCCAAAAAGTCATCACTGACCAACTATTCTTCAATTCCCTGCAATTCAAAGTCCAGATTGTCTACTGTCTAGTCAATAAGTAGAAGAAGCAAAATGAAAGGAAGCGGCAAGAGCTCATCTCCTACTTATCAAAGATTAAGAAGCAGCAATGAAAGGGGAGATGGATGGCTCTTTTCGGAACGGCAGATTCCTTTACTGGTGGGAACAGATAGTGAAGCAATGGAGAGACTGACCGTCCATCTAAAGCTTATCAACCATCCTTCTTTAGCTTATTTACTTGATGAATCTGCAAACGAACTTGGTTATAATCAACAGGGATTGCTCAGAATTTGGTGTGATGTTGGAAGATTCCAGGAAATGCTTGATCGAATATCAACAAGGCTGTAGGGTTTGTACATGAGATCCCTATCAGTGTATGTAAACTCAATAGATGAAGTACAAGTTTTCATAAAAGTTTCTTCTAGCTGGACTGTCATGCATTGATTCCATTCTTGATTTGGTGAATCCCTTTTTCTAAATTCTGAAAATTTGCTGTCCAAATTGTTTATGGAAAGGGTTTTTCTCAAATTTCTTTCTTTTCTATGTAAATTAGTTCAATTTCAGTGATTCTTCCAGATATCCCTCGTTGAGTAAGTAGAGACACAGATTCATAGGCGCTGTTTCGAGATTAAAGACGCTTCTTTTTCGCCATAACCAATAACATAAGAAAAACTGATTAATCTGTTATATTTCCTTAGGTGAATGCTTCTGAGACTACTTTGAATAAAGGCCAATTTTCCTAAAACATGATAAGGATTTCCATGAAGATTGGAGGATAATTGTGTGCTAACCAGATATGTTATTCTTTTCTCCCGAAACAAAAAACTAATGATTGCATGACCAAATGTATTCATCTGGGTGCTCATTAGATATTATTTGACATAAACATTTACTCAGAAGATGAACTGTTTATCATTCAGACAAGATGTATTAGTATCATTTTCAGACAATATTAATGTATTTTATTTATTTATTTGACATCAAATATTATTGAGAGCAGACCACAGAAATAACCCACAAGTACAAGAACTTCTAATAACCAATACAACCAATTAACCAAGAACCTAACTTTATTGAAAATACTCAAAACTAGAGCACAACCAACCCAATTTTTTTTTTTTTTTTTAAAAAGCCAACCTATCTTGGAAACACTAACAACTACGTACAGCAAGCTTAGCTACTAACAAAATAATTTTAGTAACAATCTTCTAATTTAAGTCCAATTAATATTGATCTTCTTGTTCCTCTTAGACTTGTCCACTCTTTTAACCTACATAAGGGAGCATTTGGCATTATGAAAAGAGATGGCAAATGGGCGGAATTGGTAAGATTTTGCACGGGACTTAATTAGAACTGCAAAATATGGGCTATATACCCAAGTAGTCCCATATTAGTCATGGGACCAATATGGGTGGGGCTAAAACGGGTTAGACCCATTTTAATACCACCCAAATACCTAATAAATTCCATCATTAGTGAGTTTGTTTAATTTTGTAAAACTTTCTACCATCAAAGTCATGCATTCTCTTGAAATGTTTGATGATTCAGTAATATGCCTCATCAAATTTCTACTTTCTTTGAGTAAATGCTGCCTATGTTTCCTCCAGTAGATGATCTTATATATATACATACATACATATATTTATATATATATATATATATGCGTGTGTGTGTAGTAGCTTAGACGGTTATTCAATGAAATTTGTGGATAAGAGGAAGCTGTCGTTTAGTGCTGATCATTTGCTATTTCATCAGCTTGATGTGGCAGATTCGTCTAGTGTTGCTTCCCTTGCTGAATTCATCAAGACTCAGTTTGGAAGGCTTGATATCTTGGTATGACAGAGCAACTCCAATTCCAATATCTGACTTATTGATTTTCTGTAAAACCAGATTCCCCTTTGGTGACAAGATGGGCATAAGGAGATAATTCACCCAATGCCAAATTTAGTGTCTTGTAAATTGTAACCACTCATGCATGTCTTTTGTTTTATCGATCAGGTGAATAATGCAGGAATTATTGGAGCTGATATAGACTCTGATGCTTTTAAAGCTGCGGTTGGAGCTGGTGCTAGTGAAGAGGTAAATTTGGATTTTACCTTAAAAATCATCTAGATTCTGGTCCTCTTTCAAATTTCCAAAATCTCCTGCTTTTTCCTTCTTCTGGAGATCATGTTCTTTATCCTGTTCTTTTCCTG
The DNA here is from genome assembly GCF_036785885.1 of Coffea arabica. Classification (NCBI taxonomy): domain Eukaryota; kingdom Viridiplantae; phylum Streptophyta; class Magnoliopsida; order Gentianales; family Rubiaceae; genus Coffea; species Coffea arabica. The sequence continues at coordinate 6,190,969 of NC_092319.1, read as the reverse complement.
TCTCATCTTGCTAGTTAAGATTCTCCGGAATTAGTTGCAATATATGATTTTTATAGGTTTCAATGTGTCATACACCTGCCCTTTTATTGGTGTCCTTTTAATACATGAACATTTTCCTTCGTTTTGCCCAATGCAGGCACAAGCTAAAGTTGACTGGAGCAGTACGATCAAAGAGACTTACGAATTGAAAGTACAATGCTTTCAAACAAACTATTATGGTACCAAAAGAATGATTGAAGCCATTGTTCCTCTTCTCCAATTATCTCAATCACCAAGAGTTGTCAACGTTTCCTCAGGCGCGGGAAAGCTAAAGGTAAATCAGCTTGTAATTGTATTTCTTCGAGTGTGTAGATTGTACATTGTTGTGCAGGATAGTAAACTTGGCACAAACTTAAAAGAACCAACAATGCTTCTTAACAGCATACAGAGGCCTTGGACTTAATTCTGGCTCCACGCATCGAGTTCTCTGATGACCTCAGGATTTTAACTCTGTTCTGAAGCCACCCTGATTCCCGATTTAAAATCTCTTATCTTCCAGACTTTGATAAACCACAGATAGGGGGATTTGACAATCCACAGGAAATTCAAATTTACGAAAACATTGAGCAAATGGACATCTAGAAGTCACGTTAGCTAGTGATTTCTATTTTCGGTTGACAAGTTACTCAATGAAGTATCCATGTCATAGGGAAAACTGTAAATCCCGTAAACAGCTTACATAAAGTTTTCTCAATTTGCTTCAGAATATACCCAGTGAATGGGCCAGAGGGATATTTACTGATGTCGACAACCTTACAGAAGAGAGTGTGGATGAGGTGCTCAATCAATACCTGAAAGACTTAAACGAAGGTTCCAAAGAAGCCAAAGGCTGGCCTTCATTCCTGTCTGCTTATACAGTCTCGAAAGCAGCCATGAATGCATACACAATTGTTGTCGCAAAGATGCATCCCTGCATCAAGATCAATAGTGTCTGTCCTGGTTTTGTCAAAACAGATATAAACTTCGAATCTGGCATATTGACTGTAGAAGAAGGTGCTGAAAGTGTTGTGAGGCTAGCTCTGCTGCCTGATGATGGTCCTTCTGGCTTGTTCTTCATTTGCGGTGAAGTATCACCTCTTGAATAGAGATAATCCTTCTCGGACAATGCTTTAGTAACGATAGTTATGGTAACGAAATAATTTTTTACCTGATATAATAAGTCGTTGCACTTTTAGCGATCATTTGATTACTTGATGGACCTATTCACCTAAATAGGATAACACTTAAAAATAAAAAAGTAAGTTTTTCATCTAAAATAGTAAGTTAGTCATAATAAATTAGCAACTTTTATACTTCAAAAGGTAAATTGGAATAACTATTAAATTTACTTTTTAAATAAATAAATTATTACTTTATATCACAAACTTACTTTTTAGAGAGTAAGTTTAATTCAAGTAATAATAAGTTATTATACATAAATAGTAATTCTTACTGATAACATGATAAATTTGATTAATAATCAAAACTTACTGATTTATGGGACACATGTACTATTTTGCTTTAAAACATATTTCAAACTAGTATTAGGAAATTTATTTAAAATAATGATAAGATGTTTTATTAATGATTAAAACTTAGTACCTTAGTTAGTAAGTACTCGTAATATGCCTGCATAAGACATGATTATATGTATAATTTAAAAAATTTTGTATTTATATATTTTAAAATACTATGAAAAATAGTTTGACTTTTCACATAATCTCGTAAATATGTAATAAAATTTTGTCATATTATAAGTTTTTAATCATTTTCAATTTTTGAAAAGTTTGAAGGTTTGGATAACAATAACGACAAATCTTCTTAGTTATATATAGAATATCACTTGTTTATATATCATAATTTTTATAATTCAATGCCTATGAATATAATAAGATGACAAAATTTTAATAAATTTACATCTAGGACACACGAAATAATAAGAGTTAAAATCCAAACAAAATGATAAATAATAAGAGATAAAACCCAAACAAAATGAGAAATAATATAACAATAAAAAATGACAAAATTAGTATAACAATTAATATAAGAAAATAAGTATGATCTGGACTTTTTTCCTTGGGAGATTGTTCATAAAAATGGGATCCAACAATTATAAATGAAAATCACATGCATATATAATCTATTGTATAATTTAAATTAAATTTAGTTCACGTATAAAATGGTCCTAAAATAATTAGTACACTATGATACAATGTTATTTTAACAACAAATTTTTTTTTTTGCTAAGAGTCTCAAATATCAATGACATATGTATGAGGGATATTTTACCATATTTGTATCTCACATCTAATCATTAAAGTTAATTTGAGGAAAAATATTTTTGACAATAGAATTATTTTGAATTTAGTTAACAATTTGAGATTTTATAAACAATAAAAGTGAAATATTTGGGAACTTAGTTGTTTATTTTCCCATAATTAAAAATTGCTATATTTTACCAATTGTTGCCATTGACTTTTCATTCTGTAGACTAATTGTTATCAATGCAAAATTAGTTTTATGAACAATAATTGAAGTTCCATGGATCCGAGGATTGGTATTCTATTGCTATTATTTTATATATAAATATTTAACCTAAGTATTAAAATAAATAATAGCTACTTAAAAAAAAAGGAAATTGCTGCACAATTGATTGTGGTGTAAAATATTAGTATACAATTAACTAGAGCTTGAAATGGAATTAAATTTATTTAGTATTTTACTGCTAACAACTTTGACCCCATTTAATGGTTAAAGAAAAAAATAAAAGAGACATAGAGATTGAGATTGGTTCCTTAGTGTGAAAAAGAAAAGTTCCTCTAAAGTAATGCTGCGTGAAATTCTGGTTGCATATGAAATTAGAAATGTGATAACTTTGCAATTCATTTTTATTCATGATGAATTTTTTTTATTTTATATAGAATCGCAATTTTTTCGTTTAGCCCGAAAATATTCTTTTTTTGTCATATTGATGGCTTTTGCTTTTAAAATTATCTACATGTTGGTGGTTAGTATTATTGACAAGGTTAGAGGTCATGGAAAATGTTACTAATTTTAGGAGAAATTATGTATTGTAAAAATGGTTTAATAATTTACTAAGCATAACTACTGCAAACAAAAGGAAAAGATATTTGATTTGATTTTGCTTTGATTAGAAGAACTTGTACTAGTAATAAAGAAAATTTCAGTTCAACAATCAACGTACACATGATTACAGTAATTTTTTAGTCAATTAGACTAATATACGCCATAAAGTAGTAAGATTAAGTCATTTTTTAATTGATAATTTTAACAGTTTACATAATATTCATCTATAAAAAATTATGATTATTATAAAATACATTTTATAATAATTTACATACCATTTGCCAATAAAAAAAGAATTTGATTGAAAAAATATGGATACAAATCCATAATGTAAATGATACAAAGTATGTTTGAAAGTCACAGAACTTAACATATGGGTAATTTTACTATAATTTTCAAAGATTATGCTACATTAATAAAACTTTAATTTTTATACTTGTGACCTAGAAAATAAATTTATTAAAAATTTACCATTTTATTAAATTCATAGGCATTAATATATGAAAATTGTGACGTAAAAGTAAGTGCTATTTTATATACAACTCGAAAGATTTGTGGTTATTATAATACAACTTTAACTTTTATACTTGTGACCCAGTAAATAAATTTATTAAAACTTTACCATTTTATTAAATTCATAGGTATTAATATATGGAAATTGTGATGTATAGATAAGTGCAATTCTATATATAACTCAAAAGATTTGTTGTTATTGTCATCCAAACTTTCTAATCTTTTACAAATTCAAAAATAATTCAAAATTTATAATATGATTCTTACATATTTTATAAGGTCATATGCAAAAAAAAATATATTTTTCATAGTATATTTAAAATGCTTAAAACATATAACATTTATAAATGATATGTACAATTGTGTATCATACATTTGCATTACGAGTAATTACTAACTATAATACTAAGTTTCAATCATTAATAAAAAAAATCTTAGCATTATTTCAAATAAACTTCCTAATACTTGTTTTATATAAGTTTTTTAAGTAAAATAGTAAATTTATACCACAGACTAGTAGGTTTTGACCACTAACCAAATTTACTATTCTATCAACAATATTTTCTATTAATCTATAAAAACTTACTATTACTTGAACTAAACTTACTCTCCAAAAAGTAAGTTTTGGATATAGATTGAGTAGTAATTTATTTCAAAAAAAAAAAGTAAGTTCCATATTTATTCCAATTTTCTTTTTGAAACATAAAAGTTACTAATTTATCGAGTTAACTTACTATTTTTTATGTAAAACTTACTAACCAAATTTTAGGTACTATCTTATTTAGATGACCAGTATAATAGGTAATCAAATGGTCGCTAAAAGTGTTTTTACCTATTATATCAGGTAAAAACAGTTTCGTTATCATAACGATCGTTACTTCAGACTTTTCCATCCTTCTCATCTCTTTGCATTCATGTGTAGATCACTAGATCATCCCGCGCCGGACCATAGATCTATGCAACATTGTTGTGAGGGCCCGTATTTTTTTTAATTGCACGTTTTCTGCATTTTCTTTATTAGAAAATTTTTCTAGATCAATTTTATGAGTAAATATAGTTTTTAAATGATTTTTCTAGTATCGGTTAGTTTTTGAGAAATTAAGAGCGTATATCGGACGTGGGACCCGCTAGTGTGGAAAATTTGGAAAAATTCGGCCAGTTCAGTTAAGTTTTGGATACTGGGTTTAGTTTACCGGGTGTTATGAGATATTTAGAGGTTGCCAAGTGGATTGGTGTAAGAGAGACAAAAAGTTAGGCAAGCAATTAATGAAGAGGACATGTGTCACTTGAGGATTTATTCTTACCTTTTTGACCTTTTGACCACTATTCATGCCTTTAACATTTAAACCAAAATTGACCCAAAATTCTTCTTATTTTGAAGCTCTTGGCCGAATTTCTTGCTAGGAACAAAGGAAAGAAAACTCTCTCAATTTTCAAGCTCCAATCTTGCCCAATTTTTCAATTCAACCGTTTAATCTTCAAATTTTTCCATAGAACTTCTTAGTTTGGTGATATTGAGGTTGGTTGTGGCGTTGTTTGGAAGAAATTGGTGCTAAGTTGCTTACTTTCTTGAGCTTGCAAGGTGAGTAACTAGGGAATTCTTTCTTTGATCTTGCTAATGTCAAATTAATGGTTTATGTTGGTTATCGATGTGATTTTATGGAAGAATTGGCACATGAATGCATGAATTTCCAGATTAGGGTTCCATTTTTCCCCTTTCTGCCCGTTTCTGTTTGACCAGGTTAGAAGCCGAATTGGCCTTAGCACAAAACATGAAAGTTGTAGAAAATGATGTTTTCTAGTTGCCTGTAAATTTTCAGCCCAATTCGAGCTCGGGAGCCTGGTGAATGAATGAATGAACGAATGAATGAATGAGGGTTTTACTTATATATAAATGTATTTTCAAATGATTGAAGGTATAAGGGAACGAAAGGAGAATGGATAAACGAATGAATGAACGAATGGCTCCTTGTGAGCACGTATCCTTTTAATGAAGGTGTTTATCGCTTTCTTTTGTATTTGAATTATTGGTAACATGTAATGAATGCATTGAACTTCTTGTTGCCTATGTGTTCGGAACCTCACTGAACTTATAACTCACCCCTTTAGTTTGTTTTCCTTAACAGGGGAAGGCGAGCAAGGACGAGAGCCGGTATAGACTAGCTGGGTCTAGCCCTTGGTTTTCTTTTGTCATGGTTCTAGCCCTAGTGCTTGGCACGGGATGGTTGTATAGTGATTTGAGAACCTCTGTATATTTGACGGTTGTACTTCTTCTTGAGATATTATTGTATATACGTTTTGTTTTAAGTTGGATCGTGGTTAGATGTTCTTATGGTTGCTTGAAGTGATCGACTGAGTCCCGGCGAGAGTTGGGCAGGCAGTCCGCCGAACCCTTTGGTTCATCTTAGGGGAAAGTGGGGCTGTCACAATTGTGATATTTTTCATGCATCTTAGACTACAAAATCACCAAAGATCAATGTTTTGAATCCTTTGTTTTAATGAATAAATCATAAATGAGCTTCATTAGTCGTCATGCAACAATTAATCTTGTCAAGATCTTATCTTCTCAACCAATCTAGTCATACTTGTTCTAAAGATTTAGAAAACTTAGAACCATATGCTTTTACCATTTGACCATCTTTATTCGGGTCAAGTGTAATACTTTTCTCTATCAAATTCTGCTCTCAAAGCATAATTTTCTCTATCCTTCTCTATCAAATTATGCTCTCAAAGAAGGGAACAAGAAAATTAGGTAGAGAAGGATAGAGAATGCTGTGCTTATTCGGAGAGGAAACCTAAATGTGGCATCTTGGCGAGATGAGCTTATGCTAGTGCAACATTCCAAACAAGGATGATTGGAATACTAGCTTATATATGCTAGGCATTCAATGGCGTATATGAATGAATGATACAGAAGAAACTTTACCATTGAACCTATTTATTTAAACACTATTTCCAAGTTGCATGATTATTTCAGTTTGATTTATTGGTGGAATTGTGTAATTTGACAATGTGGTTTCTGAATTATCTCTCTTTTCTATGTAGCTTAATGGTAAACAAATCCCAACCACCAAGCTCTTAGCTCAACCACCGAGCTCTTAGCTCAGTGGCCACCACCAAAGTTGGTGTGATGGGAGGTCAGGGTGATCAAACCCTGCCTCCCACCATGGGCCACAAAAATGTGGCAAGCCACTTCAAGTGGTTTCCAGATGTGCACTCGTTTAGGCAAAAGATTGTCAACAAAATAGACCTAAAAAGCTAAAATAACAGCGGTAGGCGGTAAGCAAATCCCATCTTATCAGATGTTGACTCCGAAGTGAGGAAAAGAAAAGATTATCAACAAAATAGACCTAAAAAGCTAAAATAACGGCGGTAGGCGGTAAGCAAATCCTATCTTATCAGAAGTTGACTCCAAAGTGAGGAAAAGAAAAGATTGTCAACAAAATAGACCTAAAAAACTAAAATTATACATTTGACCTTTCTCAAAATTTGTATTGGGTTTGGACTAATCTCCGAAGCATCATGATAAGCAATTGCCAGTTTTTCCATCTTCTGACCTTGAAACCCATAAAGCTCTTAACTCTAGTGGTTATTCCCGAGTAGGGGTGTATTCGAGCCGACTCGAGCTCGACTCGACTATAATATAATTATACTCAAGCTCAAGCCCGAGCTCGATTGAGTCCTTAAAAGCTCGAGACTTGACTCGATAAGGCTCGACCTTGAGTCAAGCCTTATCGAGTCGAGTAAACTGATCAATCGAGCTTTTTGATCAATCTCGTAAATTCAGTATAAATTATACCCATAACGGTCATTTTATAATTATAATACATATATATTATTTAAATTATACTACTCGACGAGTAGCAAAAATCCGAGCTGCAAAAATCCGAGCTCAAACTCGACTTGAATGTATACTCGAGTACCTCAAGACTCGACTCGAACTCGATTTGATTGAGTTCAAGCCAAGTCATTGACCGAGCTGCTCGCAAGCTACTCGCGAGCAACTCGGCTCGCATGAATCCCTATTCTTGAGAATTTACCAAAGAATGAAAAAGAGTGAGCAAACATACAAATACAAAGAGAATAAAGGTGAATTATGATCCAAAGAACCCACATGCAAGCCGAACCCACCACCAAAACCAACCCAAACCGTCCCCCCAACAAAAAAAAAAAAGAAAGACATCTTGAGATGACATGAAAAGACATGTTAAGATAATATGGCGTATAATGTACTTACATTGTAAACACATATTCTTATAAAGTTGAGCAATTTGTTTACGAGACTAGGCAATCTTGGGATGCTGTAAGAGAATTTACCTAAAATAGGATTTTGTGTCAACTAACTTGATAGTTGTTTTAATCGTGGCCCTAAGAATCTTAACTTATTGTAACTAGATTCTTCAAGAAACTGCACAAATTTAAAGTCTCGCTATCCAGAATGGATCCATGAATCCCTTTAGTATTCACCTGAAATCATTATTAAGAAAAAAAAGATTATAAATAACAAGGAGAATGTTACAGTAACAATGAAAAAAAACTGTTAAAAAAGTGAAAAAAAACAATGAAAATTTTATTGGATGCTATAGTCCAATATTTATGCACTTGTTTTGTTTATGAGTGAATCCTTAATACGTAACATTCCAAAATTCTGAAACATTAAGATGCAAAATTAGAAGAAGTACCATTTTAACAATTAAAAACAAAGGGAAACAATCCAATTGGAGAAAGCCATCGGAAATGAAACTGAATTTGTGAATGCTCCAACAATATCAAGATATCAAGCCTCCGAAATTGAACCTTAACAAATCTGCAAGGGAAGCAATGCCAGAAGAATCTACCACATCAAGCTAATGAGAGAGCAAATCATTATCAGAAACGCCATCAGACTGTTTAAGCTTCTCTAGAGCATCAACTCCCCTCTTCTCATCTGTAGCAGTCAGCATGCCAACTGTCTGTATAGCTCAAATCCTATCCCTTCGTTTGCCCCAGTCACAACTGCACATCTGCCCAGAATAAGAGGATAACAAATAAAACATGCATGATCTCCACAATCTTTTACTAGAATTATGCATGTTTCAAAATTGAATAATTCTAGTAAGAGATTGTGGAGACAATGCACTCTTTGCTACCCTCTTATTTTGTTTTTCTTCTCTTGGACAGATATGCAATTGTGATTGAAGCAAACAAAGGGGATCAAAATTGAGATATGCAGAACAGTAGGCATTATGGTTCGCCATATCGGCCGATACCAATACGTATCGACCGAGTCGTAACTGGAACGGAGGAGACCGATACGATACCGATCCCCGAATTGCAAATATTACCATATCCGCGGCAACTTGCTCTGATTCGGCCGATATTGGTCAATTCAAATCCGTAATGCTTGATATCGGTCAATATATCCGAGTCAACTCGGAGTCGACTCGAATATTTTTTAAATTATGTCTTTTTTGGTATTTTCTAATTTTAGTAATTTTTTCCAAATTTTTGAAAACTTTCATGTGTTATAATGTGTGTAGCATCTGATATGGCATGATGGATGTGGAACAACAGAGACTGCGACGCTACTGTGACCTGCGATGGCGAACCATGGTTGGCATCTCATGGGATAACTGTGGTGCTGAGTCCTACCTCTTTTGTGCATTACCATTGGTCGCTACTGAATGCCATGAGTGTGTGCTAGCTAATGATGCAAAGATGTTTGTACGGAGAGTCTGCGTTCAGTGTTATAACTCTTGAATTGCCAAATACTAGCATGTATGCATGGGAAATATACGGCATTAATAGGTGATGAGCTTTTATAGGAAGCGGAAGTTCTTAATTTTCTTTGGTTCTTTGGTTGCCAAAAGCTAACTACTGCAGGCAAGCATGGAAGTATTGCAGCATATTATACGCATGTATAATTCCACACATAAGTGGTTGACAGTCGGCCATCTTCTAACTTTCGTTAAACTAATTTTTAGTTGTGATGCATCTGCCGTTACTTATGTTTGTCTCTTCTTCACATTTACTGTTAGGGTATCAAGCCAACTATTTGAAAAAACAAGACCAATAATTTAATAGAAAATAATATCTAGCACGAACGATGAGCAACATACAAGAATTAACGTGGTTCGGCTTAATCACCAAGCCTACGTCCACGAAGAGAAAAACTTATTCTTACTATGAGAGAAAAACACCACAAGATTATAACTTGATTCCCAAACCCTAACTCTTGTATAACCCTCTTACCCACTAAAAACTTTCTCACTCATTTCTTGTGTGTCTTTGTAGCATGCCAATCTACCTATTTATAGAAAACATTACTTGGCCAAAAAATCAAATAACAATTGGAAGCCAATACTAATTCCTAGACTTATACAGAATAGGAAATAACATCTAAATCCTAAACCAAATAGAAGTTTCGTTGACTACTACTTCAAGTAACTAAATCCAATTAGGAAACTAATTACTTCCCACACCAAATAGGGATCTTGACTAAAAGAAATTAAGCCAATTTCCTAACAAATCTCCATCTTGGCAAATATTTCTTTTAGATAACACAGCAAACCATCCAAAAAATCCCATTTGCCTTTTTCCACCAAATACCTTGGTGCCTAGCTACACACCCGAATCAAGACGGTCTTGTTTTCAATTGATTCAATCGGCAAATGAACGTGTATAGCTAACCAAGTCCAACATCTAGTTGACTCGCGAGAAGGGCTTCAATTTACCCTTTCCCATAGCAGGACTTTTTCTCTTACCACAATTTGTAATTTAAGAATATTCCTAGATCCCCTTCCGCTCCTAATCCATTGAGGTATTCAAATGGTACAAATTACCATACTTCTTTCCCATCAATAAGATCGTCTCGACATGTGTGATTTTCAAGACTCCACTTACAGTGAAAAAATGGTAACCCTCGGAGTCTAATTGGCCCAAAGAAATTAAATTCCTTCGTAACTTTGGGACATAAGCCACACCACCCAAAGAACAAATCTCTCCATTCAACATTTTGATTTTCGCCACTTTAACGCCTTTGACTTGACAAGTAGATCCATCATCCAAGGACACAAAACCTACCTTCTTTCTTTGGAGAGTATCAAAATAGTCTAACCTAGAGCAAATATGTGAAACACATTCAGAATCTAAAATCCAACCATCACGAGAAAAAGTATTATTACCTTTAGAGATTATGAGAATATCTCCACCTGATACATATCCAGTAACACCATCATAGTTATTCTCATCATTTTTTTAATGAGGGCAATATCTTTTGATATGGCTAAACTCATGACAACCAAAGCACTGGACTCCACCCTTTCTCTTGGCTTTTGAACCACTTGCCTTAGATTCATTGTCAAGTTTTTTTCCTCTTTTATTCTCACCTCGAGCAATTAACGCAGCTTCTTGTGTCACATCCTGGTTTGCCTTCCTTTGTTTTTCATGATTCAACAAAGAAAACTGCACATTCTTGAACTCTAAAGTGTCATTCCTATACAACAAGGTCGTCACAACACTTTTGTAAGAATCAGAAACTGAGGTAAGAAATAAAAGGGCGTTATTTTCTTCCTCAATATCTACGCCAACCTTTTGGAGTTGATCCAAAATTTCATTGAACGTATTCATGTGATCCATGAGACTGTCACCCTCCTCCATTTTTAGTGCATAAAGTTGCCACTTTAGATGCAACTTATTAGATAAGCTTTTAGCCAGATAAAGCTGTTCCAATTTTTTCTAGAGGTCTGCTGCAAAATCTTCCTTATCTATCACATTATTTATAATGTTGTCCGCCACATAGAGCCGAATCGTGCTCGCACACTTTGCATCCAACTCTTCAAACTCATCATCCTTCTTGCTCTCTGGTTTTTTGTTCTTTCCATTCAATGCTTTTGCCAAACCTTATTGACATAGAACATCCTTCACTCTTCTTTGCCAAAGAGTGAAACTTGTAGTTCCATTAAACGGTTGAACTGAAAATTGTATAGTTTCAACGCCATGGTATACCACCACCCACTCAATTTCAAATAATTAACCAAAACTCCAACGAATCTCTGATACCACTTGTTAGGGTATCAGACCAACTATTTGAAAAAGAAAAGATCAACAATTTAATAGAAAATAATATCTAGCACGAATGATGAGTAATGTACAAGAATTAACATGGTTCGGTTTAATCACCAAACCTACATCCACAGAGAGAAAAACTTGTTTTTATTATGAGAGAAAAACACCACAAGATTACAACTTGATTCCCAAGCTCCAACTCTTGTATAACCTTCTTACCCACTAAGAACTCCTTCACTCCTTTTTTGTGTGTCTTTATAGTATGTCAATCTACCTATTTATAGAGAACATTATTTGGTCAAAAAATCAAATAGCAATTGGAACCAAATACTAATTCCTAGACTTATACAGAATATGAAATAACATCTAAATCCTAAACCGAACAGACGTTTCGTTGACTACTATTTCAAGTAACTAAATTCAATTAGAAAACTAGTTACTTCCCACACCAAATAAGGATCTTAACTAAAAGAAATTAAGCCAATTTTCTAACACTTACCTCGATCGGTCAAATGCAAAATGTTGGCTAATCTTTTGATTCCCTTAGTTGCAAGTTGGTTATTTGATTTGTTCACTGCTTACCAAGATGACTGAACTCGGAGAGGGAGTTGTGGGGGCCTAGGTTAGTATTTCCCCTTTAAAGAATGGAAAGTTTTGAAAAGATTCTTCATAAATCAAATTTTTGCCTCTAAAAATCCTTTTAGATACAGCACGTCCAAAGTTTAAATGTGTATAAAATTTGCCATGCTACCTCCATCTATGGTTTTTTAGATACCCTTCTCCAGTAAACCAAGAGAATCGCATCTCGGAAACAATTGGCGTATTGATGGTACCATCAAGTAGTGCATGACATTTAGAAGAAAGCCCTTGATTATTCTTGGTAATTATTTAGGTATCATTAAAATTCAGTTGGTGGGTTCACACTACAAGAAAAGATAGCTTTTGTGACTTATAATATTGTAGGGGTCACAAATAGAAAACTTTTTATGACACCACTCAACATGTCACATAAGAGGGGATAAAACTATGTGGTTTAGCAATCTTCTGTGACTAGCACCTATTCAGGTCATAAAAAAGCCAGATTTATCTGTTTTCTTTGGTAAGTAAAAAAAAATCCAACTATAGAATAGTGAAATAGAAATTAAGAATCCAAGGGAAACCGAAAAAATAGAAACAAAGTATCGAACACTTGCCCATCCATGGATAAAACATAAAACGTATGAAATTCTTCGGTTTGAGCACTTGTCCATCAATTTCTCGTTTTGCCTTTCCCTTTCCCTTCATATCAATCTCCATATCAACCTATTTTAATTTTTCTCTTCTTTCCTCTTAACATTTTCCAATTTTTTTCCATATCAAGCTATGAGAGTTTTCCAAATTTCCTTTGACCAATTTCACTTTGAGTCGAGCTAAAACTATTGCAGTCAATGCTTGGGAATTTTGTTTGATTTGAGAATTTTCCAGAATCAGGGACCTGTTTGGAAGCTAGTTTTTTGCCTAAGTTTTTTACCTACTAGTTTTTTAATAACTTTTGCTACAGGAACCCCAAAAAACTTCTCAAAGTTTTTTATTTACACACTTAAAATATCCAAAACACAAAAAAAAAAAAAATCCCTTCTCCTTCTTTCTTCTTCCTCCCCACCGAACCCACCACCTGCATTTGAGCAACCTCTCAACAGCCTCCCCATAAACTCCATCGCCTCTGAACGCCCCCATCGCCAATCCCACATCCCCGCCTTGCTCCTCCGTCTCACTCCCTCCTTCGCGACCACCACATCCACTAGCATTTATGGGCCTCACAACAACCAACGTCGCCCCTTCCAATTTCACCCCATTTGATAGCTCCATCCGCGCCTCGTGCTTTATCCTCATCCTAACTGCAGGCACAGTCGTCCGGGGGGAGAGGAGTGGCGGGGGCAGAGGGGGAAGGGGCTGAGGGGGTGGTGGGGGAGAAGAGTTGCAGGGCAGAGGGGGAAGGGGCTGAGGGGGTGGCGGGAGAGGAGTGGCGAGGCAGAGGAGGAAGGGGCAGAGGGAGTGGGGGAGAGAGGGGAGAAAAGGGATGGTGGGCATAGGGGGAGGGAGTAGGAGGGGTGGCGGCCCAAGGGAGTGGCGAGCAGAGGGGGGAGGAACGGGGAAGGGAGTGGGAGGGGGGTGGTGGAGGAGAGGGGAGGAAAGGGGTGGCGGGGGAGGGAGAGGGAGGGTGGGAGAGGAGAAAAGAAAAAAAAAAAAGAGGTGGTGCTAGCAGAGGAGCGGAGGTGGGAGGCAGAGGTAACGGGTAAGGGGAAGAAGAAGAAGAAGAAGAAGAAGAAGAAGAATGAAGGAAAGAAAAAGAAAAAGAAAGAGAAAAAGAAAGAAAAAGAAAAAAAGAAAAGGAACAAATAATTCACCCTACCAAAACTTCTACAAAATTTTTCACATTACAAAAACTTCTATAAAAAAATTTTTTACCTTACAAAAACTTCTACAAAAATTTTTTAAAAACTTCTACAGTGCACTACAGTAAAGTTTTAGACAAACTCCCAAAAAACTCAGGTTCCAAACAGGCCCCAGGATAAGGACTAAGATTCTTCAGGTTTTTAAGCTCATTTTTTGTTTGTTTTGATTTTTTTCCAGGAATTTTAGACTGTTTTTCTTTATCGCATTCTAAATTTGTAAAATAGGAATTTGTTATTTCCTCACAATTCATGATTTTGTTTTTGGATTTTTTAGTTCGATGAGCTTGTTTGTTTATTTTCCTGATAAGTTGATGAATTAGATTTTTTCAACAACATTGATGCTATGAAATTAGGTCTTCGATGCATGTACAAGAGCTTAGGTTTAGTATAAATTAGGTCTTGGATCATGTGTATGAAATTAGGCTGTCAATGAAATCATGAGCTTATATTAGTTATTTTTCATTTATTATTTTTTTAAATAGTGAGTGTAGGTTTGTTTGCATAAACTTGATAAGCTACCTTTATTGACTACTCTATAATTTTTTGCTTTTAATTTCTGTTGGATGGATATCTTAAAGTCAGATTGATCAATTTGAGTGATTTCTTTAAGTTTAGTTATTAAGAACATTTGAATACTACTTTTTGAACAAGTGTATTTGTGTAATGAATGTTGAACTTATGAGTGCTAGTGAGAGCTCAGGGGGCATCTTACTTGTTTCCTTTAAGGAAATATCAGTACTTTAGAGCGGTGAGAAGCCAGTTCCAGTACTTTAGATCTCTCAAAACCTGGAATTGGCTATTAGAGTATGGAAATTTGACATTTAGGAAAGATATTTTATTAAGTCTTTAGATATTAGATATTGTACATTCAATTGGATTCAGAAATATACTTTATCTATACTTGGGAGCCTCTGGGATTGGCTTTATTTTGATTTCATTGACTTGGTTGCCATATGGCTTGTAAAGGTGCTTTTGACTGAGGGACGTATGTAGTTTTGCCATTTTAAGGATGGAAGTCTATATTATGAAGCCATTATGTGCATTTTAGTATTCTTGGGATTTGACTAATAATAAAAAAAGATTGACATTTCAAATGATGTTCTGTTTGAAATTCATTTGATGTCATAGTCTAATTTCATGGTGTATGTTCTTTTGACGTATAGTTGTCGTCCTTTAGGATGGATCTGCTTTGCTTCGTATGCTTTTGTGACTAATATAAAGGAACTATATGTTTGATGGAGCTTGGGTCAAATATGAATGCATCATTGGGGATATTTCTGCTGAAGGTTTCATTAACTAGTTCATGTACAAGTTACTTGAGCCATAAGTGGGAATGAAAAGGAATTAAGAGACTAAAAGGCTAAATAGTGGCATGGTAGTAGTATCCCATTCTCTTAAATTGGACACATGTATCTCAAAAATAGTGTTGTGTAGAGGAAATGTCATTATTTTTCTGATATTCAAGGCTTTTTTACATGATAGTGATACCAGACATGAATCTATTTTTGGCTGACCACCTTATTACTACTGTTGTGATCATTAGGAGGTCATCTAAGAATTCTCAAAGTGTATTGTACCGTGATGGAAACTTCATCTATGTTGATGGCAATCACATCTAATCTTGTTACGAAATATTCAATTTATCAAGCTTTATGCATTCAAGATTGTAATTAGAGCAATGAATCTTGGATGACTGCGATTTAAGAGTTACAGACAAATAGATATATCTAAATTGAGTATTATTGGCATGTACAACTAAATGAATTATTACTCTTTATTGCTGAGACTTTAGAAAATTGCATGAGTGTCTAAAGATTAAGATGTGGATATAACTAAGTTAGGTATAAAGGAAACGTAATAAGATTAGATTTCAGAAAATTGATTTTTTTTCCACAAACGTTAAACATTTTATAGATATTAACACTTGATAATACAAGAGCTAATTACAAAAAGGGGTAACTACCCTCATATCTTTTTTGACTAAATCTATTAGCCATATTGGGAAAGAGTTTTTCCATTTAACATTTTTAATCAACCTGACAACAAATTGAGGCAGAGAATGGCTACATCCATTTCCAGCTCTGGGAACAAAAGAAAATTTGCAGCAGCCAAAAACCTGTTTTAGGTCATCAATGTCCTCTAGGACTATTTCTATGCTACTGGCTTGAGCATTGCCTGTGTTAATTTGGTCCACAACACCTTTGCAGTCAGATTGGACTTCTATGTTTGTCCATCCTGCAACTTTTGTCATTACCAGTGCGATTCTTATAGCTAGTGCTTCCTCTTTGGCTGCTTCTCCTCTTTTGCATTCAGTGATTCCTTTCGCTTTCACAATCCATCCATGCCAGTTCCTATCTATTATCCCCAGTCCTGTTCTTACCATTTTAGCTGATATTGCTGCATCAATGTTTATTTTGATCATACCTTCCTCAGGTGGTTCCTAACCACATTGCAGCTGTCTATCCATTTCTGAGGGAGCATTTGTTCTTGCATCTGTTTCAGTCTCAACTTCATACTCAATCCATTCCTGTTGTGCTTTATCCACAATCAGTTTTGCATTCAAGTTCTTACTGTGAAATGTCATCTTGTTTCTAGCCTTCCAGATTTGCTATAAGATATTGACCTGATATAACGCATTGAAAACCAATTGAAGACAAAATTGAAGATTGTTTCCTTATCTAATAGTGGAAGTACAGCGGAGTAGTAGCAGTAGGACTCTTTCCTTTTATTGGCTCTTGGTAGCCGTATAGGAAGAGGAATTAGGGAGGAAAAATAGCGGTCATTCTTGACTTTTTTTTGGCTATTGACTTTTTCATCTTTTGGTGGCTATTGGTTCCATCGAAGGTGGGAACCAAGTAGAGACAATTAGTCATTTTTTTGACTTGGTAGTTCTTTTCGTTATTATCATTCTTATTCCATCGTTTCATCCTTCCAATTGAGGACAATGTATGCCGCAACTATTTCTGCAAATTTGCTTGAGATTGTTACCCCGGAAATGAATTAATGCTATACTTCTAGTCAATGAACAACAGAAGATTTGGTTCGACTTAAATTGTGAGATCTAATTGATCTTAGTTTTTCTATTATTTCCTGGTATTCGTATATTTTCTGCTTTATTTTATTATAGTTGTTGTATTATTCAATTGTTCCGAATCCGGATATTAGATTAATTCAATAACCTAGAGCCAATTAGAATAATTAAATCCGTAATTGTTTGATTGTTTTAAATTAGTAACAACTGGCATAATTGGGGCTATGTCAGAAAAATATATAGGTTAATTTGTAAACAACCCTCGTAGCATGTTGTTTGGTTAGAACAGGATTTTTCTAAATTTTAAAGTAATTGTGAAATTTAATTCTATGATCGTACATAGGATTATTTTGCAATTAGGGCAATAGCTAACGGTCGTACCTTAGCTATCAATAATTATGGAGAAATTGATTGTCGTCACTCGTTTGACAATTATAATTTGTTTATCAGTTTATATGTGAAGTCATTCTTGTATAGATGATCAATTAGGTGAACCATTTTCGATGTTACTTTTTGACTAGAGTTTGTCCAATACTATTTGAAATTTTGTAGTTTGTGATTTAATTTTTGTTTAATTGCAATATTCGATTAGCATAGCTTATTGTTAATTCCACTAAAATCCCCCAATAACTTGAACTTTAGTAGAAATGAATTACTCCCAATCCCTATGGATTCGATCCTACTTGCCCTATGTACAAATTAACAAATTCTCGGGAATAAATTTTGGTATATCAGATTTAACAAACTCTTCGAAATAAGGATGAATCTAGTAACACATTGCGCATCTAGAGTCCCTGCTCCAGTACTGGAATTGACTCGAAATTACTTTTGTTGGAAACTAAGATTATCATTATTATTATTGTGTAGGATCGATAATCTGTCAATTTTTGGTGCCGTTGCCGGGGACTGGCGTTAGTTAATTTGTTTCTTTTTAAGTTCATTTTCATTTTAATTTTCTTGTATTTTTCTAATTTATGCCTTGTTCTTCTCGTACAGGCAAATTAATTTTTTGATCGCGAAGTAGAGAAGACTGCGCATAGAACAAAGAAAGAGACCAGACAGCTAAGAGATGAGCAATCTAGTGTTGCATCTCAGAGACTTGAGCCAAAAGTTGAATTAATAAGTTCGCTTGGTGATACTTTAAGTGACTCGGATCGAGAAATTAATATGGCTAATGCACGAATATTAAGAGAGTTGACTGCTTCTAATTAAAATCAGCAGCCCCTTATGCATTACTTTTCCGAATTTAAATGACAACACCCCATTTGAGTTAAAATCTGGTCTAATTTATCTTTTACCATCTTTTTAGGATTTACCAGGTGAGGAGCCTCATAAGCACTTCCAAGAGTTTGATGTTGTTTGTAACAGTATGAAACCCCCAAGAATTACCGAAAAATAGATAAAAATGAGGGCATTCCCCTTTTCTCTCAAGAACTTAGCAAAAGATTGGTTGTACTACCTACCTCCAGGTAGTATCACCACTTGGGAGCAGTTGACGAAAAAATTCTTGAAAAAATATTTTCCTGCTTTCCGAACTGCGAGTCTGAGGAAGGAGATATGCGGTTTCAAACAACACCTAGAAGAGTCGCTCTATGACTACTGGGAAAGATTCAAGAAATTATGCATCAAGTGTCCTCAACACCAAATAAGCGAGCAATTGCTTATCTAGTATTTTTACGAGGGATTATTTTTCAGAGACAGGAGCATTATTAATGCTGTAAGTGGAAGGACATTGGCGAATAAAATTCCTTGAGAAGCATAGGAGTTGATTGATGGAATGGTCGAGAACTCACAATAATTCGGTACAAGAGAGGATGTCCCGATACACAGAGTGAATGAAGTAGAGAAATCCGCTATCCAACAACAGTTGGTTGAGTTAACATCCTTTGTTAGGCAATTGACTGTGAGAAATGCACCACAAGCCAATGTGTGTGGGATTTGTATTGCCATGAGTCATTTTACAGAGATTTGCCCAATGATTCGAGAAGAGAATACGGAAAGGGTGCGAAACAAGTAAATATGGCTGGTCATACGCCCACGTCAAAAAAGTCATATGACCCGTACTCGAACTTGTATAATCCGGATTGGAGAGATCACCCTAACTTTAGTTATGGAGAAAATAGGCAATCAAATTTTGCACCGAATAAACAGTAAGGGTATCAACAACAATACCAACCTCGGCAGCTATTACCTCCTCCAAGCTCAGGCCTGTCTTTAGAAGAAATGATGAAACAATTAATTACTAGTCAACAAAAGACAGAATATAACTTGCAAAATCAAATGGGACAGATGCAAGCAATGTAAAGTCATATGAATCAGATGGCAGTAGCAATCAATCGCCTGGAATCCCAAGTTCATGAAAAATTGTCGTCTCAACCTGAACTGAATTCGAAGAACATAAATGCAATGACCCTAAGGAGCAGAAAGGAAATTCAAGGATCCGAACTCGTGATTCCAAATGACAGGGATGAAAAAATGATTGAGAAAGAGTTTGAAGAGGATGACAGAAACAGCAAAGATCCAGTAGTACTCCCTGATCCAATCATTGAAGTTAAAACTAATCCACCTCTCTTTCCTAATAGGTTGGAGAAATCGAAGAAGTAGGACAAGGAGAAAGAAATTTTGGAGGTATTCTGCAAGGTAGAGATCAACATTCCCCTGTTAGATGCAATCAAACAAGTGCCCAACTATATGAAATTTTTGAAGGATTTGTGCATCAACTGAAGAAGGGTGAGGGGAAACGAAAGAGTTATTATAGGGGAAAACGTGTTAGCGATTCTACAGAGGAAACTCCCACAAAAGTGCGGGAATTCAAGTATGTTTACGATCTCTTGTAGGATAGGTAATGTTTTGATTAGAAATACCACACTGGACTTAGAAGTATCGATCAATGTAATGCCTAAATCTATCTATACTTCTCTGAACCTAAGTCCGTTAAAAGAAACTGGAATAATAATTCAATTAATTGACCGAACAAATGCATACTCTGATGGATTGGTCGAGAATGTGTTGGTTAAAATTAATGAATTGATATTCCCAAATAATTTTTATATACTTGACATGGATGATGATCATTCCTCCAACCCCTTACCTTTGCTGTTAGGTAGACCCTTTTTAGCACAACCCAGACTAAAATTGATGTCAATAAGGGAACCTTGTCTATGGAATTCGATGAAAAAATTGTTCATTTCAATATTTTTGAAACTATGAAATACCCTTCAAACTCTAACTTTAGTTTTATTTTTTCTGTGAGTGCTATTGACCCTGTGGTGCAAGAAGTGTTTGAAATTGTTGGCAGGGATGAGTTGGAAGTTATTTTAACCAAGCACCTTGAGTTGGAAACAACTTCGGAGGTAGAGTTGAATGAAGAGTTGAAGTGTACGATTAGGGCGTTGCAATCACTGCCAATCACGATGACATAGTTTGAACTCGCACCTATTTTTATACCCGCACCTCACGAAAGGATACTATCGTCTGTGGTGCTGGCACCTGTGTTAGAATTGAAATCTCTACCAAAATATTTGAAATATGCATATTTGAGCGAGTAGGAAAGACTCCCGGTGATTATCTCAGCGGAACTGTCGGAAATACAAGAGGACAAGTTGATTCTAATTCTTAGAGAGCATAAGAAAACGATAGAATGGACCATCGCGGAATTAAGGGAATCAGCCCCTCTATCTATATATACCGAATAAAACTTGAAAAAGATGCCAAACCTATACAGCAAGCTCAAAGGAGACTCAATCCCCTCATGACAGAAGTGGTGAAAAAAAAGATATTGAAGTCATTAAATGTGGGAATTACTTACACAATATCAGATAGTCCATGTGTGAGCCCAATACGGGTAGTTTTAAAAAAATCAGGAGTGACAGTGGAGGCCAACCAGAAAGATGAACTCGTACCCGTACGCAAACCCATCGGATGGCGACAGTGTGTCGACTACCAAAAATTAAATGCTATCACAAAAAAGGACTATTTTTTTCTTCTTTTTATTGACCAAATGATTGAGCGACTAGATTGTCGAACTTACTATTGTTTTTTTGAATGGATTTTCAGGGTATTTTCAAATTGCAATCGTATCGAAAGATCAGGAGAAGACCACCTTCACGTGCTCGTTTGGAACCTTTGCATATAGACGGATGCCATTCGGGTTGTGTAACGCTCCTGCGACATTCCAAAGATGTATGGTGAGCATTTTTTCAGAATATGTTGAGAAAATTATTGAGGTTTTCATGGACGACATTAATGTATATGGTCATAGTTTCGATAATTGTCTAAATAACCTGAAATTGATCTTGTTAAGATGTATAGAAACTAATTTCGTGCTTAACTGGAAAAATATCATTTTATGGTTGAGTATGGGATAGTTCTAAGTCATGTAGTGTCCTCTAAGGATATTGAAATTGATCAAACTAAAATAGACATTATATCTGCTTTAGCTTACCTCGCGGGTGTGTGGGAGGTGCGCTATTTTCTTGAACATGCAGGTTTTTACCGAAAGTTCATTAAGAATTTCTCGAAAGTTGGAGCTCCTCTATTCAAGCTCTTGCAAAAAGATACGGCCTTCGAGTTCGATTCCAGGTGTGAGAGAGCATTCAACAAGTTGAAAGAGTTGTTATTGACATCGCCACCGATCATCCAACCTCTTGGCTGGAATCTCCCATTTGAAATTATATGCGATGACAATGACCATGCAGTAGGAGTTGTGTTAGGGCAAAGAGTAGGAAAAATAGGTTACGCAATCTACTATGCATCTCGAGTCTTGAATGGAATTCAACTGAATTATTCAACTACTAAAAAAGAGCTTCTAACAGTTATTGTTGCTCTAGAAAAATTCAGGCCACATTTATTAGGTGTTAAAGTTATTGTATTTTCTAATCATGCAGCGTTAAGGTACCTGATAATCAAGAAAGATGCGAAATTGAGGATCATAAAGTGGATATTGCTCCTGCAAGAATTCGACTTAGAAATAAGGGATAAAAGATACTCAGAGAATTTGGTAACTGACCATTTAAGTCGCATATCAGTTGGAGAGGAAAATGTGCCATTGAAGGATACCTTTCTTGATGAACAACTGTTCTCTCTAAATTCTAAAGTGCCTTGGTATGTTGATTTAGTTAACTACTTAGTAACTATTAATTTACCTGTAGGTTGGCCTAAAATGAAGAGGGACAAGTTGAAGAGCGATGCCAAATACTTTATATGGGATGATCCTTACTTGTGGAAGAGGTGTGCTGACCAAGTAATGAGAAGATGCGTAAGTGAAGCTGAATTTAAGTCAATTTTAACTTTTTGTCATATTTTTACCTGTGGAGGTCATTTTGGACCGAAACGAATTGCGCATAAGGTATTGGAGGATGGGTTTTACTGGCTTTCATTGTTTAAAGATGCATATTTATTTTGTAAATTCTATGATCGATGTCAAAGGATAGGTAATATAACCCGTAGAGACCATATGTCCTAAGTTCCGATGATTTTTGTAGAAATTTTTGATATTTGGGGTATAGATTTTATGGGACATTTTTCTACATCGTTTGGTTTTGCATATATATTATTGGCAGTTGATTATGTTTCCAAATGGGTAGAGGTTAAAGTCGCTCGAACTAATGATTCGAAAGTGGTTACAAATTTTATTAAGTCCAATATTTTTGTGTGTTTTGGAATGCCGAGAGCCATTGTTAGTGACAGGAGGATGCACTTCTGCAATAAGATCATAGCTGCACTATTTCGAAGGTATGGTGTACTCTACAAGGTCTCGACATCGTATCATCCTCAAACCAATGGTCAAGCGGAGATCTCAAATATGGAGATTAAGTCGATACTAGAGAAAATGGTTCGCCCAGATAAGAAGAATTAAAGTCAAAGGTTGAAAGATGCACTTTAACCCTATCGGACGGCGTATAAGACTCCTATAGGAATGTCACCCTATAAATTGGTATTCGAGAAGCCATGTCACCTTTCAGTAGAGTTCGAGTACAAGGCCTTTTGGGTAATTAAACAGTATAATATGAATTTAGAGAAGGCTAGTGCCTATTGAAAGTTAGACTTGCAAGAATTGGAGAAGATCCAAAACGAAGCATATGAGAACGCAGTAATTTATAAGGAGAGGAGTAAAACATTCTTTGACCACCAAATCTATAGAACGACCTTTGAAGAGGGTCAGAAGGTTCTCCTACACCAATTCAAGCTTAAACAGTTTCCAGGTAAACTGCGTTCCCAATGGATTGGTGATTTTATTGTTACTTATGTCTTTCACTATGGTGCAGTAGAAATCCAGAGTACTAAGACCGCCAAAAAATTTGTGGCGAATGAACATCGTCTCAAATACTATTACGAGGGCTTTCCAAGTGGAGAAATGGAGATGATACATTTCAACACCTCGAATTGCTCCAATTGACGTCACCTAGCCATGCCTAGCCAAAGACATTAAAGAAAGACGCTTATTGAGAGGCAACCCAATTTCTTTTAGTTGTTTGTTCAGTTTTATTTGATAATTTCAATACATTTTCTTAGAGTTTTTCCAGATTTGTGATTTAATTTTTCATTTTTAATGATTAGTAGGTATCCCCCTGACATGACTTGGGCGCGTGGTAACATGCAATTCCCAAGTGATTCATCGGAAAGGGTTCCACCCTCATGACGTGCCTGCGTCAACCAGGCGTGTGGTAACTTTTAATTCAACGATTCTTCATCAGAAGGGCTCTTGCCATAATGACGCGCCCGTGCCACCCGAGCGCGTGATAATGAACAATTCACAAAATCTACACCAGAAGAGTTCTCACTCTCATGACGCGCCCGCGTCAACAAGGCGCATGATAATGAGCAATTCAACTAGTCATCATCAGAAGGGTTTCCACTCTCATGACGTGCCTGAGTCAACAAGACACGCGATAACTATCAAATCTTAACTCTTTCGTCAGAAGGTTTCTTGCCTTCTTGACGTGCCCACATCATGTTTGGAGGGAAATATATATATTTAAATAATTTTAAAAAAAATTTCAATTTTTGTTTAATCTCAAAATTTGAATTTCAAACTTCAATTTTAATAATAATAAAAAAAAATTCGATTAATTTAGGTTTCAAGTTTCAAAACTTCATTTTGAATTTTAAACCAATTCAAATAAAAAAAATAAAAAAGAGGAGAACTGCAACCTATTTTCTTTTTCTTCTTCCTGCTCTTTCTTTCTTTCTTCCTTTGTTTTTCTTTCCTTCTTATCTCTTGTTTCCCTTTTTCCCCTTCAGCCGCAACCTCAAGTCCGCCGCCTCTACTTCCACCATCGCCGCCAGCCACCACTGACGCGCACCACCATCCTCTCCCTCGCCGCGCGCCGCCACCCCTTTTTCTCTCACCCTCACGTGTCTCTCTCTCTGTCGCCCAACGCGTGCATCGCTGCTTTCCCCACCACAATGCCGCCCTCTGCTGCGTGTCTCCCTCATCACGTGTGCCGCCCGCCGCAGCAACGTGCTGCCCAACTTTCTCTTCTCATCTCGCTTGACGTTCGACGCTGCCTCTCGGGTTTTCCGTAGCCTAGCCGCCACTCCCATCATCACGCTCCACCTACTGCCGCCAGCCACCGCAGCTGTGCGCCAACTTCAGCTTGCTTTCTCCGCCTGTCTTGCTCACCATCATTGCCGTCGTCACTGTCGCCGCGGCGTCTCTCCGACAACCCACTACTCCCCTCGTCACACATCACTTCGTGTAGTCGTCAGTGTAGAGGTACCCTTCAATTCTTTCCCTTGCACTGATTGTTTGGAGCATCGATTGCTGAGATTTATTTTTGAAAGCAATTGAGAATCCTGTGGCTACATTACTAGTTGGCTGAATTGAGTTGCATTGTTTGGGGATTCCCTGATATTGTAGTTGCATTTAATTGTTCAATTGAGGGACAACAATGCCTATTAGGTTGAATGCGACATTGTTAGTTGCTTTCATTGAATTCAAGTGAATTTTTTGGGAGTACTCTGCCTGTTGATTTCAATTGCTAATTTCATTAGAGCATTTGTTGAGATTTTAGGCTGCATAGAATTTACATTTCACTGACAAATTAGGAGACACTGGTGACCATTGATTTGCTTGTTGACTTCACTGGAGGCTGTTGATTTGATATTTATTTGCATTAACTGGTTCCTATATTTGTTAGATATTTTGTCTCTTGTTGACTGGGTTGACTGCTAGAGACAATGGCGAGGCCAAAGTCCACTTCTAAGTCTAGAGCCTCTCAACCTCAGCCTATTCCATCCCAACCCACCATTCCTGTGAATGAACCTACCCACCAACTTTCTTCCTCAGGTGTACAAACACATTTAGGTAGGGGTAGGGGCGTTCATATGGCTACATCCTCACTTTGGGGCCATTTAAACTTCACTAGGATTGCCGATCAGCAGTGATATGATAAAGTATTGTGAGCGGCGTATCATTCCTTGCAAATATTGTGACAAAATTACTATGATGGCACTAGGTATAAGGGAAGAGGTTGAGCGGATGTTTACCGCTATTGGTTGGAGACCTTATCTTGATATCTTTTGTCCTGCTTTTGTCAAACTAGTTCGCGAGTTTTACTCCACTTTTGAGTTCGACTTACCTACGGGGTATACTATAGATACCCCAAACATGATTCACTTCTGCTTTATGGGTCAAAAGTTTAATTTCTCTATCACTCAATTTAATTTGGCTTTTGGATTCATTACTCGGGAGTATGCTGAGACTAGAGAGTACACTGAGAGTGCTTGTGATTACATAGAGCCATTTTTCTCTCACTACCCCGATATTTGGAAGGACATGTCTGTCGACGGGGACCGTTATGACCCCTCTCGATCCAGGAGTTCTTACATTAAGGATCCAAGCGCCCGTTTTGTTCAGCAATTCTTGGCTTATAATTACTCGGGTCACAAGGATAGCTCGGGTATACTTTCTTGACCCGAGTTCTTCTTCATCTGGTGTATGAAGAATAATATCAAGGTGAATTTGGGTTATTGGATGGCATCACAATTCAAGACCGTTTTAGCCAAAAAGAACAAATCCCTGATATTCGAGTCGTATACCACATACCTGGCAATCCAGTTGGGGGTTCTTAATCTGCATGACCACGATCTCCATTTGGCTTTTGACATGGAGTTTGTGAATGAGATCTGTCTTGAGAAAATGGGAGTTGTAGAGTGAGACGATGATACGATTTGGTTTATGCTCCCAGGACCCATTCGGGCACAAAGTCGATGCCTTTTTACACGAGTAGGGTCCTCTTCAACTCTTAAATCGGCCAATGACACTGCCGGACCCTCTTCTTCTGTGCCTCCTCCGCCGATGGCCTCTAATGCTGAGTAGCGCCACTTACAAGCATAGGTTCACCACATAGATGAGCGAGTGACGAACATTGCCAATCAAGTGGTTCAGATGTCTCAGAACCTAGCCGCCTACTTTCATCATATTGGTTTCACTCCACCGTTCGAACCTATCTCTTAGTCACTCGAGAGGGAAGTTTCATTGTTCTATTTGCTCTTTTTGCTATATTACCTCCATTGAGGACAATGTCGGATTTAGGTATAGGGGGAGAGCTGTGGTGTAACTAGTATTTTTAGTTGCTAGTTTTTAGACGTTTTTCCTTTATTTCTTGTTATTTGTTCTGTTCTTCTTTTATTTTTTTTTTCATTTTTATTAGTGATCAGCACTTCTGTGACTACCAAGGATTGATGATGGTTGTTGACTCTAATTTTGCTATTATCAAGTTTTAGTAATAAAAGTGTATCAAGTTAATTCGGTTAAGTCCAAAAGTATCTCTTTGGTGAATATCGATGATTTTGTGCCTCTTATAATTTTTAGTTAACTTTTCTAGGCATAGGGAATAACTGGTTGGCATTTTTATGTGAGTTGGTCCAATTATTAACTTTAGTTCTCCATGTTTGAAGAAATGAGGCTAGGTGCTGCTATTTTATGTGATAGTTTGAGTTATTTTATTGCTTGGCTGTGATTAAAAGTTGGCTGTACTTTGCTAGTTATTATTACCGAGTAACCGAGGATCTTCACCAAAAGTGTCGATTCTCGTGTCAAAAAGTAGTAATACCTATAAGTACGTGGTCTTATAGCGATAGGAGTTGAATAACCAGCTTCCTTCATCTAACAAATATTGGAGTTCACGTCAAAAGAGTCTAATGGCTAGAAACTAAGTCTATTATTACTATTGAAAAGAAAAAAAAGAGAGAAATAGAAAAGCGTGATAAAAAGGTGTAAAAGTTGTATAGATATGTGCTTAAAGTCAGTTTGCCGATCTATGGATTTAATGTTGAGCTTTTGGTTAATAGTTGGACCATTTGCTGTTAAATATTGATTGACCATTCCTTTTTCTTAGAATAGTTAGCCATGAATTGGAAGAGTCTGCAGTTTAGAAGCTAATTGAGGTGATGTTTCTTGGATTTTGACCATTAATGCTTGATATATGCTTTTCTTGGTATCTTAGCAATAAGGTAGATGAAGTGATACCCATTATCAGGAATTGGTTTGTTGCTCTCATGCTTGAGGACAAGCATGGCCTAGGTGTAGGGGGAATTGATATAACGCATTTTTGTTATATATTTTATAATTAATTCCCTCGCATTATTCTGTCAAATATGCGTTAATTGACGGATTCTACTGACTTTTGGAAATTTGTATTTATTATAAGGAGTGGAACAAAATACCATAAAACGGTGCCAATTTGACGGTAGTTAGCAGAAGAGTTTGAGTGGTAACAGGAGACACGAGACCAATTGAAGACAAAATTGAAGATTGTTTCCTTATCTGATAATTGAAGTACGGCGGAGTAGTAGCAGTAGGACTCTTTCCTTTTATTGGCTCTTGGTAGCCGTATAGGAAGAGGAATTAGGGAGGAAAAATAGCCGTCAGTCTTGACTCTTTTTCGGCTATTGACTTTTTCATCTTTTGGTGGCTATTGGTTCCATCGTAGGTGGGAACCAAGTAGAGACAATTAGTCTTTTTTTTTGACTTGGTAGTTCTTTTCGTTATTATCATTCTTATTCCATCGTTTCTTCCTTCCAATTGAGGACAATGTATGTCGTAACTGTTTCTACAAATTTGCTTGAGATTGTTACCCCATAGATGAACTAAGGCTATACTTCTAGTCAAGGAACAACAGAAGATTTGGTTCGATTTAAATTTTGAGATCTAACTGATTTTAGTGTTCCTATTATTTCCTGGTATTTGTATATTTCCTATTTTATTTTCTTATGGTTGTTGTATTATTCAATTGTCTCGGGTCCGAATGTTAGATTAATTCAATAACCTAGAGCCAATTAGAATAATTAAATCCGTAATTATTAGATTGTTCTAAATTAGTGGCAACTGGGATAATCGGGGTTATGTCAGGAAAATATATGGGCTAATTTGTAAACAACCCTCGTGGCGTATTGTTTAGTTAGAACAGGGTTTCTCTAAATCTTAAAGCAATTGTGAAATTTAATTCTACGGTCGTACCTAGGATTATTTTGCAATTAGGACAATAGCTAATGGTTGTACTTTAACTATCAATAATTACGGAGAAATTGAAGGTCATCGCTCGTTTGACAATTATAACTTGTTTATCAGTTTATATGTGGAGTCATTCTTGCATCGATGATCAATGAGGTGAACCATTTCCGAAGTTGCTTTTGACTAGAGTTTGTCCAATACTGTTTGAAATTTTGTAGTTTGTCATTTAATTTTTATTTAATTACAATATTTGATTAGCATAGCTTATTGTTAATTCCACTAAAATCCTCCCATAACTTGAACTTTAGTAGAAACAAATTACTCTCAATCCCTGCAGATTCGACCCTACTTGCCATATATACAAATTAACAAGTTCTCGTGAATAAATTCTAGTATATCGGATCTAGTAACCTATTGCACATCCAAAGTCCCTGCTCCAGTACTGGAATTGACTTGAAACTACTTTTGTTGGCAACTAGGATTATCATTATTATTATTGTGTAGGATCGACAACCTGTCATAACTGTAAGCTTTATTCTATCCAGTCCTTGTTCCTTCTTAGCTGATTGCATCACTGCATCCCACCATCTCTGTATGTTACTTTGCGGCTCAGTTATCCCTTCCCAACTCACAGGAGCTATCTTCCACACCATTTGAGCCTTTGGACAAAAAAAGCAAATGTGTTCAATGGTCTCAGTATCCTCACCACAGCAACTACACAGGCTACTTCCTTTCCCTATTCTCTTATAGATGGCTTCATTTACTAGCAAGCTATTCTGCAGGCATCTCCATAAAAAATGTTTCAGCTTCATCTTAAGGTTAAGGCTCCATAGTCTTTTCCACACAATGTGTTTCCTAACTTCCCAACTGGTTTCTGAGCCAGGTTCCAACCTTCGACTCTGAGATGCATCTTCCAATTTTGCTGCAGCATATCCAGACTTCATTGTATACATACTAGATTTGCTATGTTTCCAATAAAGTCTGTCATTTCTTCTATATAAGCTGAGAGGAATACTAGTTATGTACTCCACATCTTGTGCACTAAACCATTTCTGCAAGCAAAGCAGTCTTCCGTTTCCTCCCTCTATCAATTCATTAACAAAACATAATTGGCAATGATCATGCCTTGTTGTTGTTACTCTTCCATTTTTTGAGCCAGGTATCCATCTATCCTGCCAGATCTTTATTATTCTTCCATCTCCCACTCTCTCCTATAGTCCCTTCTGTAAAAGCTCCCCTCCCTTGTGAATGCTTTTCCAACACCAAGATGCAGAATTGTGAGGTTCCTTCTCTAGCCACTCTTCCTCTTTCATATACTTAGCTTTCAGTACCCTGCTTACTAACAAATTTGGAGTTGTAATTACTCTCCAAATTTGTTTTGCAAGCAGAGCTAAATTAAAAGCTTCCAGGTCTCTGAATCCCAATCCCACTTTCCCTTTTACTTCTGATAACTTACCCCATTTAACCCAATGCATCTTGTTTTCCTTATCCCCATCCGCTCACTAGAATCTGGCAATTCTAGCACTTATCTCCTTACACAAACTTTTGGGTAGCTTAAAGCATGACATAATATATGTTGGCATTGCCATGAATACTGATTTGATCAAAACCTGTTTTCCCCCTTGACTGAGTGTTTTTTGTTTCCACCCTTGCATCTTACTGTTTATTTTGCTTTTTAGATATCCAAACGCCTGATTCTTTGCCCTCCTTATAGTCATTAGTAAGCCTAGATATTTTTCACTGTGTGCCTCCCTCATGCTATCCAATGCTTCGCTGATCACCACTCTTGTCTGGTTGGGAGTGTTTCTGCTGAAGAACATTGCAGATTTGTCAAAATTGATTACTTGTCCTAATGCTTGTCCATATTGCTGGAGGATCTCCTTCACCTTCAGTGCTTCCTGCTTACTTGCTTTGTAGCACAATAGAGAATCATCTGCAAAGGACAGCTGAGAAACCATAGGGCTATCTTTATAGATTTTAATGCCAGTTAATGCATTTCCTTCCACAGTTTTCTTGATTAAGTTAGATAGCCCTTCAATACAGATGATAAACAAATAAGGAGATAAAAGATCTCCTTGCCGTATTCCTCTGGTAGGCCTTATATATATCCCACCTTTTGACCATTCAGATTAAAGGAATATGAGACTGTGGAAATACAAGCCATGATCCAATGAACAAAAGTATGACAGAATCCCATGTGCATCATAAGTCTCCCTAAAAATTTTCATTCCACCCTATCATAGGTTTTAGACATGTCTAACTTTAATGTTATGAAGCCTACTTTATCTGTCCTCTTATTTTTCAGAAAATGCAAAATTTCATGAGCAATAATAACATTATCCAAAATTTGCCTCCCCGGGACTAATGCAGTGCTTTAGAACTTGTTTCAATCTATTAGCCAGTATTTTTGAAATGATTTTATACAGCACTGTACACAAGATAATGGGTCTGAAATTAGTCAAAAACACTAGATTGTCAACTTTTGGGATCAGGAATATGATGGTTTCATTAACAGTTCTAATTAAATTACCAGTATGAAAGAAACTGCTAATGGCATTGACAACATCATCTTTAATAATGTTCCAGTAGTTTTGAAAGAATAATGGAGATATACCATCTACTCCTGGGGCTTTGTTAGGGAACACAGAAAAAAGTGCTTGCTTAATTTTAGCCTCATTCACCTGTTTAATCAACTGCTCATTCATTAGATTGGAAATAGTGCGAGGTATTCCTATAGCACTTCATCAAATTCCTTAGGATCTGTAGAAGTAAAAAGTTCCCTATAGTGTTGGCACAATTCTTCTTCAATTTCCTGGTCACTTCTACACTAGTCCCCATTCAGGTTTTGTAGCATGCTAATCCTGTTTCTTTTCCTTTTTGTCATTACACTTATATGGAAAAATGTTGTATTCTTGTCCCTCTCTTTAAGCCATCTACTTCTTGACTTCTGACTCCAAAACAGCTCCTCATCCTTGTAAGTTTTACTTAGTTGCCTTTTCAAGGATGCAATATCTCCACTGTTGCATGGATCACCTTCCTCTCTTGCTACTTTCAACTTCTCCTTTATCTCTTGGATCTTTACTTTTGTATTAGCTTTCACTCTTTTGTTCCATTCAATCAGGACTAATCTGCACTTCTTTATCCTTTTGACCACTCTGAACATTCTTGACCTATGTTGTTCCACTCCCCATGCTCTTTTTATTACTGTATCCGATTCTTTATCCTTGGCCCATCTTTGATCAAAGTAGAACCTTCTCTTCACTTTCCTTTTTTGTGGATTTGTGTTAAGTATTAGAAGGCAGTGGTCAGATGCTTCCATCTCAACATGTTCACAAGTTGCTTTTTCAAATTTCTGCACCCAACATACACTTCCCAAGCATCTGTCCAATCTCTCCCTTATTTCTCCCTCCCTTTCCCAAGTACTACTCCATGTCTATGGTACCCCCCACAGATCCTATATCCACAAGCTCATTCCCTATAATGAAGTTATTGAAATGCCTAAAGCTTCCCTCTAGTCTCTCTCTCCCTCCCTATTTTCCTCATTGGAACAAATATCATTAAAATCCCTCACTAACACCCATGTCTCACCCTAACCCCTTTTTCCTCTATAACCTTCCACTGTTGTTTTCTAATACTTTCCTTAGTACTTGCATAGATTCCTATCAGCCACCAGTGGCTATTATTCGTCTGATCTAACAACCTCGCTTTAATATACCAGTCAGTACCATTCACTTCCTACAGACACACATCATCATTCCAAGATAGGGTTAGTCCCCCTGCTCTCCCCTTTGAGCTCATCACAAAGCAGGTTTCAAATATAATTCTTTTTTGTACCTATTTCATGAATTTTTCTTGGTTTTTTGTTTCACTCAAAAATACTATGCTAGGAGAGTGGAGGTTTAAAACCTCCTTCAGTTGGGGAATTGTCAAGGGGCCTCCCGCACCTCGACAATCCCACACCACAACCTTCATTGAAAAGGTGGAGGCATTTCGAGGCTAGCCTCCAATTCCCCTATATGATAACCAATAGACTTGTCCACTTTCATTACCTTATTCTTAGGAGCTTCTATTAGATCCTCTTCTATTAGGTCCAGACCTTGCTGGGATTCTAGCATTTTTCTCTTTTCTCCTTGCCCCCCAACGTTTTCTCTGTCTATAATGTCTCTCAATAGGGTTCTACTGGTTCTTAAACTCTTTCTGCATTGCTTCTTATCTCTTTCTTGCTGCTACTGGCTAATGTTTGAGGTTTATTAGCCACAATTTTCATGTGCTTGAAGTGCTATACTTCCCTTATCAGTCATGTCTGTCAGTTCTTTGTCTGGACTTTCTTTTATAACCATGTCTTTTGTGTGATGGTCCTCCATTCTGCTCATTTCTTGTCCTAGTTCTACAGTTACATTCCTAATCTCTATTTTTTCCCTGTCCACTCTACAATTTTCCTCCTCACATTCTCCTTCAATTTTTCGCCCTTTTTCACCTCCTTCTCCTAATTATTGTTTTTTCTCAAAATCTCTCTACATTTCCTTTCAATCTTATCCTTTCTCTGGTCCTTAGCCTTATTCTCCTTGTCACTTCCTTTGCATCTCATTCCATCCATATTCTTAGCTCTTTGACAATGTTGTTTCTCAGCTCTTGTTTTGATCGCACTGCTCCCTTTCGTAGTCACCACTAAACACTGATTCTCTTCTTTACTAGAACCTTTCCAAGCTCTAAATGGGGATACCATGATGTTCCTAGCACGCATCCATGCGCCAAACTGTCCTTCCCTGTTATTTTGTCTTTCACTCCTTTCCCCAGTGCAGGATTTATCCCCATGCCCTATCACAGTTATAACAGAAATCCGGACACTTCTCATATCTAAACTCAACCCATGTATTTTCTCCATCCATCTTCACATGAGTTCCTCTCAGTAGGGGTCGAGAGACATCTACTTCAGCAAAGATCTTTATATGTCTCCATTCTTTCCCCCCTCCCGGTAGGACTATTACTTCCCTCACAGAGCTAAATAATTTCCCCAACTTGAACCCCACTGCTCTACACATCCAATGGACAGGAAGATTCCAAATTTGTATCCATAGATGAGCAAGCCTAAAATGGTTGAAGTTCTGTTCGCACCCAACTCTCCATTTCTTCACTACAAGGATCCGGTTATCCATTATCCACGGGCCTACCAGCAAGACTTTTTCTCGATCCTCTTCTTTTCCCAGTTGAAACTGGAATATATTTGGTCCTAACTCAGTCACAATCATGTTTCTTGGGTACCCCAGGCATGGTTGGTAAAGTTTTTCACTCTTGTGAAATTTGCCACCTTTTCTCCTATTAACTTACCAACTAGGCTTCCACTACAATCCTGGACTCCCTCCTTGATATCTTCACAACTGAGATCTATTCCTTCCAACTCTGTTTTAGATAGATCAAACTTCCTAAACGCACGCTCTAATGCTTCTTCCATCCTTCCAGAATTTCAGAATTGCTTGAGCTACCTTGGCACTATTTCCCGTCTTAGAATCACAGATCGATTAAACCTGCAGAAGAGAGGAAAAAAACCACTGAATTAGATGAAGCTGCTAACACTAAATACTTCCTAGAACACAGCACAGAAAAAAGGTTCGCCCCCAACTACTGCTACCACACTCAGATGCAATTGAACAACATACGACACACACAGTTAGCTCCTTCCTTCCAATGTTTAAAGGATCATGGTTTCTTTCACACACAGAACAGAAAATGCAGCTCAAAGACCAAATCTTTGATGCTTAGGGATGGCTTTGTAAGTGGTATAGATCAGATAGAGTCACTGTTGTTTAGTTTTGATAGTTCAAAAGCTCTTTGTGGTTGAGGTTGCCGCTAAGATGTATAAATTTTGAAGACTCCCATACGAGAGAGGTTAGCTCTCAAAGTAGAGAGAGAAGCTCTCATAGTAGAGAGAACTTGAATTCCAATTGGTTTCAAAAAATTGATGGTTGGCGATTTTCTATAATTTTCAAAATCACAACGAGTAATCTGTATAATTATAGTGCATGTATGATTAGAAAATTTGTTCGCTATATATTATTATGTAGCTCTGGATATGTGTGTTTTTAAGTGTTCCTAAATGACTGCTGGGCATTTAGTTTGTGTCGTTTTGCTTAGAATTGAATGTTTCAATTAAGTGAAATTGCTGTTATAATGTTTACTCTTAAGTGCCAAATCCGAAGGTATGGATACATCTCTTGTGAACCTTTTTTTGTGTTACACGAGAGCCTGCCAAAGATGAAGATACACGTACTCTAATTAACATTACCTATTCTTTTATCATCATTTTCTTGTTCTTTATGTTTGCAATGACATTGCTTATTCTTATGGATTTTATGTTTTAACCAATTGCTTGTAGACACAACTTAAAGACAGC
The DNA here is from genome assembly GCF_036785885.1 of Coffea arabica. Taxonomy (NCBI): domain Eukaryota; kingdom Viridiplantae; phylum Streptophyta; class Magnoliopsida; order Gentianales; family Rubiaceae; genus Coffea; species Coffea arabica. The sequence goes on along the minus strand of NC_092319.1, from coordinate 6,155,990 downwards.
TTGTCTCAAGTGCCTGAGGAAGAGCAAACTGAGACCTATAAGAATAATGTGTGAGTTGAGCATAGGGAATTGGACACATGAGGTCACTTTAGACATGTGGGGAAGTATACCTCTATGACCCAAAGGCATGTACCAATGATTGATAGGAAGGCGATTATCCAAGAAATAAAAAATCAGATTGCTGAGGAGGTACGAGAGGAAGTATTATAGCAAGTTAGAGGAATGGCACCGCTTGAATCGAAAGAAGAGATAAGAGCAGAGTTTAGTGCACAATTTGAGTATATGCAGAAGACCGTTAGTTTCTTAATGTCGCATTTGGACGTCAATGCCTTAACCGTGCTTCCAGATTGGGTTTTTGGTGCTTTTCCTGGTTGACAGCTAATGAAATTTCAGAAAGTTGCTATGTTTGTATTTCATTTCATTCATGTGTCTAATATAAACTATTGTCTTGAAGGGTCCAGCCAAATCTACTAATCAAGGAGGATTAAACTTGTGGTAGATTTGGTAAGTACTTTTGGCTTTTCTCTTCCCTTCTTCATCACTTTGTTGCTAAAACCTGCATAGGGTATTGGGTAAAAGAATGAGTACTTGATCATTCCTATGTGGCAACCGCATTGTTTATGTGCTTGACCAGATTCTTGAATCTTTCATCTCTAGTTTCTCTAGATTAGGGAAGCTATTAAAGACGACTGTTACAACTTGCTGTTCTGATTGCTGTAAGTGTTTAGAGATTATGTAAAACCAATGATTTCCTTGCATGTTATCTTCTGCATTCTCAAGATCAGGCAAATAGCTAGCTGCACTTAGTTTGAGATTCTTTAACTGAGACATCAGCCAAATCTCTGATAGCAAAGTTGGGTACTTTTTCGTTCTCTTGCTTGTCCAAGGACCATAGACTATGATTGTCTATAGATTCCAGAATACATAATGGATGAAGTTCGTTCACTGGCAGCAGTGAGTGCATGGTACCTCAACTTTATCAGCTTTATTATTCCCAATGTAATATGAGGAAGTCGTACAAGGTCGATATCTAATACTCTTAGCAATTTGAAGTTGAAAAGCCAAAACAGGAACCTTGATTACCCCAAATGCCACATCAAAACAGAGAAAAGAACAAGTGAGGCAAATGAAAGGTTCTGACTTCTAAGTGATTGGTAGAATAGCTTCCTTAATGATAACTAAGGTGGCGCATGTTGCCTGTGTTTTTCTGAGAAACTCGTGTTTGGTTTGCTATGAAATGCATAGTTTGGTTTGTTACGATAGACCAGCAGGACCTAATGTATGGTTTTATTCATTAATAGCTATTTATTTTGCTACAAACAACTTTTGTCTTTTTCTTATTTGTCCATCACGTCAGGCTTATGGATGGATATCTTTCTAGTTTTGGGCTTTCGAAAAAAAAACACAGGTTGAAAAGAGGAAAAAAAGAAGAAGATGTTTTTGTGACTTGCAATCCTGCTGGTCACAAGATTTTTGGGTCTCACTTTTAATGGTTAATTAACGGGTCCCAGTAGAACTTGTGACCAACAAAACATGACACAAAAGATCTTTTGTGACTATTATTTGCATGTCACAAATAAATTCTAGTTTTTTGGACTTTTGTTACATTCAAAAAACAAGTCATAAAAAGTACTCTTGCAAGTCACATTTGATAATGTGAACTTCATATACAATTCATAAAAAGTTTGTGACTATTAAATCCGTGACTCTCATATATAGGTCACATGTGATTACAAAAAGTTTTTGTGACTTTCTGGACATTTTTATGACTGTTGATGAGTCACAAAAACAACTTTTTCTAGTAGTATCATGTTCTGTCTATGAATTCAAATTAGAACAAAGGAGGAAACTTGATGCAGTGAAGAACAAATAGATGATATAGAATACGAAGCAGTTGGAACTAGTTTGAATATAGAAGACTACCTTCACCCCATAAGTTTTTTCCTATCAACTTCCACACACCACCATCACCCTTCTCCCACCCCTGGCAGCCACCTTCTCCCTTCTTCTTCCCCCTAAAACACACAGGGAGGGAGAGATGAGTGAGGTGGTGCCTATGGAGGGAGAGGAGAAGATGGCTGCTACGGGGACTAAGTTTGGGCAAAGGGGAAGTGAAGGGTGGCGGGGGAGAATGAGTTGTAAAAAAGAATTTTACTATCATTTAAAAAAAATCCTAAAAACACATTAAACCACTCCTAAAATAATATTACCATCATATGTTAGAAATGTATGTATTTGCAGTTTAAGTTTTAGACAAATACTCTTAAAAGCGTATCAATTATTCAAACAGATCCTTAGTATACGTTTACACACATGATTGTATTATCACATTGATTTGATATATGAAATACAACCACATACAATTGGATGGTAATTTTAACAGTAGCTAACCCAAATTCAAGAGACAAAATAGAGCATACAGATAGTACGTTGTTATAAAAGGGTGGAAAGCCACGAATTGGGGTTTGGGCCTATTGAACATTCATTATTACTACATTTGTAGCTCTGAGATTGATCAACCAATCCTGTGTTGAAACCTTGATAGTGCTGTCTTGAACAAATTGTAGCACCTACCGATGAAAATCAAATGACATTCCTACACATGGAAAAGCTTAAGGCTAAAAGTTGATCTTTGACCACAATAACTAAGTATGAATTAGTCATTTGGCATCAAAAGATGTGACTTCATTAAGAGAAAAGAACAAGCCAGTAGGTCCATCATCAGGCAACAGAGCTAGCTTTACTGGACCTTTAGCGCCTTCTTCTACACTCATCCAGCCAATATTGTAGTTTATATCTGTTTTGACAAAGCCAGGACAAACACAATTCACCTTAAAATTAGGGAATTTCTTGGCAAGGATTCTTGTATAAGCATTCATAGCCGCTTTTGATACTGCATATGGTATAGCCCAGCTTTTAGGGAACACTGTTTCAAGTCTTCTTGGAATTCATTCAACACATCATCCACCCTCTCCTCTGTGAGGTTATCAACATCGCCTAGTATTCCTTTAGCCCATTCATTTGGGATATTCCGATAGATGATGAGAAAATCAAGTGAATTGCTCTTGTAGTCTCATTTTTTTAATAAACTGAAAGAGCAAAAGAAACACGAGATGCCATATGAGCCATCATAGTAACTCTTCGGTTGAAGGAACTGAATTTAGTGTTCAATAGTTGACAATAGCTTGCAACTCCTGGAAGAGCTTTGATCATGAAAAATAACCAACTTTTTGAATCATAGTTGCTTAGCTGGTATTAGAGGGTCTAGAGCCAAAATTAGAGGTACCCTAAGGTCAGTAGAAAGCATGGTTTGACCCTGATGTTAAGCATCTTAAACAGCTTTGCTTAAAACATTAATTATGTAGCATCATATTGCATAATCGAATATCCACTTACTTAAAGAAGCAAATCAACAAGTTCTGTACCTCCAACTTCCCCGTTAATGAGGAAATGTTGACAATTCTAGGTGATTGTGACAGTTGGAGAAGAGGAAGAAGGGCTTCAACCATTCTTCTTGCACCATAGTAATTCGTCTGCAAGCATTCTACTCCCAACTCACATGGCTGGGTCATTATAACTTCCAAGTCGAATGGAGCTTGCCCCGTCTGCGATAGGTCAAAACTCAAAACCATGTCATCTGTTAATCATTACTATTCAAAGTTCACTATGTCTTCAAGCAAATCGCACTATGTCAACGCCAACTTAAGGTACAAGAAGCTTACAGCTGCAGCTCTTAGAGCATCACCATTTACAATAGCTCCAGGAATCCCCGCATTGTTGACCTGAAACCACAAAATTTCAATTGGAAAAAGGGAAAAGCGTATTTGCTCGTAAAGAACTTTGTGGGCATGCCCCTTTACAAGTCTATTAAAGCATTAGTAGTTATTCCATGGTGTCTATAAGAGTGCAAAATTGTTCAAATAATAGCTAAAGTTATACTTCTGATAAAGCACAAAATTCGTTTAACTCTGAAATCGTATAGTTAAGAAACCAAGAAAATACAACAGCTGCCAGTGAAATTTTTTCTGGATACCAGGATATCAAGCCTTCCAAACTGAATCTTGACAAATTCGGCCAGGGAAGCAACACTCGAAGAATTAGCCACATCAAGTTGATGAAAAAACAAGTTATCTGTGGTTCCAGCTGGAGTACTTTTGAACTTCTCAAGAGCATCGATTCCCTTCTTCTCATCTCTAGCGGTCAGCACCACAGTGATTCCCTAAGAAGCTAATTGCCTGCATATCTCCAATCCGATCCCTTTGTTTGCCCCTGTTACTACTGCATATCTAAATTAAAAAAAGGGGGGTCAGCAGATTAATCACCGTGGAGCAGTCAATATATGACAGACACATTTTAGTTCTCAAGAAAAGGTTTCTATGCACTGAATCATATAAGTATTAACAGTTAAAAAACCTTTTCAGCTGCCTGTTACCACTGGTTGGCTCTGCCGTTAGTGGAGAGCAAAGCTGTACTTGGAGGAATTTGGATTAGTACTAGAAGACGTATTTGAGGTTTTGACCACTTGTATACTACACTTTCTTATTCCCGTAAAAAAAAAATCTTCAACATGCATGGACAACTGGAAATATGCCCTGCCAATTTATACGAAAATGGTTGCCTAGCCCTATCGTAATTGGTCTGATAAGCAAGCTTTAGTTTAATACTATGTGTCTTCTTATATTTGTTCCATTCTACATCGACATTCACAATGTCGGATGGAAGCCGTTTTCTCAGCATATTCTTCCACAAGCTCTAAGCAGCTTCTAACAGAACGACTAACATAAGAGAGATCAACAATGCATCTAAATTAACGACCAGATTATCTCAGTCTAGCTAAATATTCAGGGTTTCAGACTTTAATGGAAGCAGTCGTATTCGAATTGGATGATAGTGTTACTTTTGCCTGATTGTCCTCTCATTTTTTTCATCTCTTAGGCCTGTCGCATTTTTTCCCTTTCATTTCTTCTTTTATTCTTGGAAGAATACTGCAGTCTTGTCTTTTGAGTTTTCAAACATTAAAATTAATACTTTGTTTTTCAGATTTAGCAGATTAATTCTCTCTTTAGTCTTTGCTCTTTTCTTAAATTTCCAGCAAGACAAATGCGTTCACTTTTTTCCTCTTTGAGTACATCTTTCATGCACAAGTCCCAACTTTTATACGAGTGCATATCCAGTTAGTGCAGAGCTAAAAAAGACGAAACCCTCAATGTGTATTGATTTGATTCTGCAGCATACTATCATCTTGTTCTTCCAGCAAATTGATACAGTACTTCAGCCTAAAGATGAGTTGTCGTAAGTCATAACAAGGGAAATCACTCAACATGCCCTAATACAAACCTGCATATCATACATGAAGCTGCGAACAGAAGGTATAAAACATCTTTTGCATAAACCAGGCAATAACTGTTTATATTTGGGTAAGGAGTGTCTCAACTTTAACAGAGCAAATCATAGTCTTCATCTTCGAAAATAACATGGAACTAGTATACTTAGAAAGTACATGTCGACAACTTAATCTTTGACCACAACTGTTTCTAAAGGATCGTTTTCATTCAAAAGATGTGACTTGGTTACGGGAAAAGAACAAGCCAGAAGGTCCATCACTGGGCAGCAGAGCTAGCTTCACAGGACTTTCAGCACCTTCTTTTACAGGCAGAGTGCCAGTATTATAATTTATATCTGTTTTGACAAAGCCAGGACACACACAATTCACCTTGAAATTTGGGAATCTCTCGACCAGAATTATTGTATATGCATTCAAGGCTGCTTTTGAGATGACATAAGCTAAAGGCCAGCCTTTGGCTTCCTGGTAACCCTCATTGAAGTCTTGCAGAAATTCCTTGACCACTTTATCAACTCTCTCTTCTGTAAGGTTATCAGCATCGCCTAATGTTCTTTTAGCCTATCCATTTTTTACACACTGAAACATGGTATGAAATGCATAGAGGAGTTAAAATACCAATAAACTAGAGCTACAACAAGATTCTATATGATAATACTGTATTACATTCTGAAAATTAAACAATTCTTACTGTTTTTTTGTAAACTCAGTTTAAAGTTCAAAGAACACTGAGTCTTTGACCGAGAAGACTCAAATATTCTGACTTATGTTTGTTCTGAAAGTTATATTCGGTCACTGTTGAAATCCATACAGGTGATAAATGCTATACTGATGATATCAGCTACTTATTTGCAAATGAAACTACTAGGAGTACCTTCATCATACCTATTGACTTACTTGTGCGAGTACTGCAGCTACTAACTGTAGACTTGGTTCCAAAGTCTCTGGAACTACCTGCAAAACTTTTTCAATTCAGAACTCAAAGGTGAAGCATGAATTCCCCAATTTTACTGAAGTGCAAGGTATGTGCAGAAAGCTGACGTCTCTGAGGGGAGAATATTCAAAGGAAAAAATCTAGATAATGTAATCCTGAAAGAATTTGTTTATGTTCCAGTACACGCAGGATTGAAACAGTGAGGGAAAATGATAACAGGTTCAAGGTAAGAGAGGGATACCGCTGTTGCACCAGCCTTTTCCAAATTGAGGCCATGATCAACATCATGAGCACGGACAAATGTCTTGATATTGGGAAACTACTTGCTTAGAGCCCAAACAGTTCTGTAATTTGCACCAGGAGTATCTAAAATAATTGCTGCTGCACATGATCTTTCAGCACCAACTTTGAGTGTTTGGCATTATTAATCCAGTCTCATACTAATCGGGATATTATATCCTAGAACTATCAAACTATATATGGTGACTACTAAGTGAAATTCATGAATAAGTCACACTATATGGTTCTGACAATGTACTTCTGGCACTACTTGTGCTTTATGTGAACTTAAGAAACAACTATGTGGTGGAATGAGAGTTTAAGTTATGTGGATGTCTTTCTTTTTCACAATCACATTGTCTTTGCTTATAATAGAATCACAATGTCTACCAAGCTATTTCAACCAATTATTTTAGTCTTCCACTGCATGAAGGGTTTTCTTTCTTTTTTTCTTCGCTCGGGTTCCTTCTGATGGCCTGGGAACAATCCCTATATTAAATACAGAATGTGATCATCGACAATACATACATATACATATATTCATATATATATGTGTGTGTATATATATATATATATATATATATGTGCGCGTGCAGTAGCTTAGAAGGTTATTCAATGAAATTTATGGTTAAGAGGAAGCTGTCGTCTATTAACATCTTTCTTTGAAAAAATACAGAACGAACTTGCATGAAAGCCTCAAGGGCCATTAGGTTATTCACTTTGGATATTCTTTGGAAAGGTCCATTATTGAATGTTTTCTCTAGCAAGATTTAGGTGACACTAGTTTTTGGTTACCACGCAATGCACAATGCCCAGGTTCAATGGCGGAGTCAGGAATATGTGAATTGGGGGCGACTCATGAATGCTGCATATAAATATTTTGTAAGTTTTAAAAAAGTAGGCATTTGAATTTTTGTATGTATAAGGCAAAAGCGAAGGAAAGAGAGCAATGTATAGTATTACATTAAGATTTTCAGGGCACAAGAGAATGACTTAATTGAGAAATTGTAAAATTTCATAGAGGTTAAATAAGATTTTAGAAATTTAAGGGGGGCGGGGACCCTGCTGCCTCCACCACTGCCCATATTTAAATTGTGTACAGATTTGTTTTGGTTCTTTGTGCATATGAATAAATAGAGTAATTATCCAAATATGTTAGCAAGAGAGTAAATTTGTTACATGGGACAAATTACTAATTAGATTACAGTAGCAATATGTTTGCCATGCAACAATTTTCTTGAATATCAACAAAGGTAAGGTAAAATATATCAACAAAGCCAAATTAAATATTTGATCAGTCCATCAAAAAATACAAGCAAAAACTCGACAATAGGAGACATAACTAGGGATGGCAATGGGGGCGGGTGCCCGCGCTCTCGGGGCGGGGGTGGGGGGAAATTTTTCCCCCCGCTTAGAAACGGGGCGGGGGGCGGGGGAGTATACCCCCGCCACCCGCAAAAAATATATATATAAATATATATATATATATATAATTACATATAATATGTAAGTTAATTAGTTATAAACTTATGATAATGATATTATTAGTTAGATGTATTATATAATGTATATTAGTTTATGTAATATAATTGATATTATCAATTATATGAATAATTAAACATGTCTACTAATAGAATTTATTAATTAGTTATACTAAATTTACTAATATATATATACTAAATTTCTAATTACACTTAATAGAATAACACTTTTTTTTCAAAAAAAAAGCACAAACACAATAATGAATTAGTGATTGTATTTGTACCAAAAGTGAAAACTTGACTATTTTAGTTGTATTTATTTCATCATATTGGATTGTATTCAAATAACTTCTGTTTGATTGTTTTTATGAATTTCAATTGTAAAATTACAATGAATAATAATTTTGTGATGTGTTGATATTTTAGTATTTGATTATTTATTAAAATTTAACTATAATAAAATTTTATTAACCCTGCGGGGGAAGCGGGGCAAGGCGAGCGAAAGGCGGGGGACGGGACGGGGGTCGGGGAGAATTAATAGGCAACGGGGCGGGAGCCGGGGGAGGGGTCCCCCTCCCCAATCCCGTCCCGTTGCCATCCCTAGACATAAGCCTAACTCTTAGTCCATGTTAGAACCCAAAACCAACTCAATCAACCCAAAAAGCCCATTTACAACATAAGCTCAGCAAATAAAAGAGGGACAAAAAAAGAAAAAAATTGAAAAAGAAAAGGTCAAGGAAAAAGAAAAAGCAAAAAATGAAAAATGAAGGAAATTTTGGGGAAGGAAAAAAGCTACAAAAAATAGGTGGGCTTGACCTGGGACAACTCAGAGCTGACCCATTTCATCTCACAAAGGGATCCGGTCCATTTTGATTGGATCTTAGCCCAAGAAGCTTCGCCAGAAGCTAGAAAATTTCCGGCCGAATGACTGGAATCATCATCCGAAAATTATTCCGGCAACTTTTGAATCCAACTATTATATAAAAGGGATCCTCACACCATCAGGATTGTGTATAAGGGATCAAACAAGGTCCACAGAGATCACAAAATCACCAAATAGAGCCAAATTTCAAGAACACGAATCAAATTCAACTAGAAATTAAGTAGTCGAATTTTGTCACTGCCAAAGTCATGTGCAATATATGAATTTAAAAATGATAATAACCATATACTCTATTTATTTTTTAGCACATGTTAAAATACTTTTTAGGGAAAATGACAAACTTAATTAATAAAATATGAGATGGGTAGAATACGAGAATTATAGATGCGCATATTAATGATTTTTTTTGTCAAAAGTATGATTAAAAATTTGGCACGAAAATTCCATGTTTAACATTACGCATATATTTTTGCATGGTTGACTTCCAATTTATACCTTTAAACTAAAATGATCTTATTTTAGTCATGGAACTTCAATTTTTGACAATTTACTTTGAATGATATCTATTCCATTTCAGCACAATCACTAACAAAATCGCCAAAAAAATATATATATTCTGTCACACATTGAGCATAACTTACCTGCTATTGCATTAGCTTTGATGATTCCATCAATGATTATATTGAAGTGAGAGAGCTTTTATACTTTAGGGAGAAATGCGCCTAAAATTGGTATTTAAAGACTAAAGTGGGAGAGTGCTATTAGTTTTAAGTTCGAAATTGAAATTTACTCAATTCCTACGTGAATAGTACACATATAATTGAAAGCTACATGACTAAAAGTATGGATAAAATTACTTTGATTTTCAAAGATTATGCTACATATATATACATACACATATATATGTATATGTATGTATGTTTATAGAAATTAGGACATATCTTGCTAACATTTGTTACATAACTCAGATTATATGTCATTATCTTTCCTGACATTTTAAAATTGTTCAGAAGTTGAATTATTATTCATGGCATATAATGTATTAAAAGTTTATTATCGTATTGTTTATGGTCAATTCAAAAGTAAGAATATTTTTTAGAATAGCTTTGAAATATATGAAATATGGAAGTATGTGAATTATACGTACGGATATTTATTATACGAGTATAAATGAAAATTTACTAATTAGGATGACAAGTATATATAGAAGACATAATATATAATAGGGATGTGTGAAAAGTTATAAAGGGTGCAAATATCGTTTAAAAAAGAAATTCCGAAACTTGAGTAAGCCGGTTGATCGAGTATTAAAACCCACGAATACTAATTGGAGGGGCAATGTTTGCTTATTTAGGTAGATTCGGTCAGTGCCATACTTGTAACAAATGCAGCATAAATTCAAAAAAATTATTTTCTTGCACCAGTAGGCATCACTCACAACTTAAAATATTACCAGAGTATATATTTTCTTTCAAGAACAATTTCATTCAAAATGTCGAAAGTGTCCTTATTGAGTTTTGACCAACTTTTATTGCACCACACGGCCACAGAATTCCTCTCTTCCTCAAAATCTTGCTCTTTGAGAGTTTCAACTTTCAAGACTCCTAAATTTTTTGTCTCAACTAGGAGGGAATGCCCGTGCGTCGCGCAGGTGTTTGGCACGTGTCATTAAAGAGGATTTTTTAGGTGTTTGTAGTGAGCAAGTAAATGAAAATAAAAATAAGATAACAGCGCATATTAAATAATATTAAGGAAATATATTTTTTGATGAAAACTATTATGAAATGTTGAGTGTAAAGGCTAAAAAAAATAATGCAGTCCTAGAAGCCAAAAGGGGAAAAACCGAAAAATGTAAAGGATGAAGAATTGAAAGAGCCATAACTGATACTCAAACAATAACTTAGTAGCATTCCCACGTTATTGGCCGTTTAATTAGGATGTAAATAGTATTTTATTGCTGGTAGAGAAGCTGTTTCAAACTGCTAAACTTCAGACATAAGAAAGTAAGTGTTGATATAATTATGAGTGTTTCAGACAATTGAAATGGAATTATATTGCAATTACTGAAATTATCAGCAACGTGGCTCTATTTTAATTACATAATAACCATATTTTAGTAATTGCACAAAAACACACATTTATATGAATTGGACCAAATGCACAAATGATTGCCAAATAAACTCACATTCCACAAATACCCAGATGTGTCTATAAATACAAGCTTTAAATGTACAAATATGGGGGTTTTAATGTAAAAATAAAAATACCCTAAACACATGCTGCAATTAATTGTACCAAAAGCTTGAAAAAGCAATATATTTTTTAAATTTCCAAATACCCCACCCATGCGGTTGAAATTCAACTCCCACTTTGATCAAAACTCAATCTTATATGGTATAAGGAAACATGAAAGCCACCGAACCACTCATCGTTATATTTCAATTGAGATATAAAATGAAAAATTTAGCTACATTTATAAGTGTTAAGAAAATAAAACAAGATAATAGAAGAGTGCAGAAACTTCACTAATAAATTTCATAACAGAAAGGGAATTTGTTGATGATTTTTGAGACGTGTACAAACACTATCCTTAAGGTGTTTATTACCCCTACTACACTTAGTAGTTTGCTTCTGGGTTAAGGCAATATACCTCTAGAATACAACAAGAATGAAGAACTTTTAACAACAAAAACAAAAAGATTTTTTACTAAGAAAGGATCAAAATGGCTAAATAAGTTTGTTTTACTAAACACTTGTCATTTATATAGGAAAGACAATCCAAAAGTCATCAAAACTAAAGAGTCACAATTTCCTTACTTCAATGATCATCAAGAGGTTGTTTTAGTCTCCTTTAATGGGTAAAAATATCAAAACCATTTCCTCACTATAATGATCATCAAAAGGTTGCAATTAGTCTCATTCAATGGACCAAAAAAATGCCAAAACCGTTTCCTCACTATAATGGCCATCAAGAGGCAGAATTAAGCATTTTCTTTTGTCAAATATTTTGAATTTAACAAGTTTTATTTCTATTTCAATTCGCAAACTATACCAACAATCCCCCACTTAGTTTGTGAATGAAATAAACAAACTAACACACATAAAATACCATGCATAAAGATAAATATCATTAGATTTAAACTTATTTTTTAGTGTTAGTATATCACTTTGAACTAATCAAATCATGGTTGTTTATAAAACATTAAACCAAGATTTGTAAATTAGCCAAGAAATACCATACACAAGGCATTTAAACATTTGATCAATTCACAAAATTTTAGTACTATTACCGGCCATGTGCTTCATCCTAGTTTCATGATCATTTACAAAAAGTAAATCGTACCTTTGCTAGAAGCGGCACCACTTCTATGATCATATAGGTGAAATCACTTTCAAGTTTTATGTAACAAAGCACTTTGAAAGCAATTACATTTCATTAAGAATATAACTGATCATATATTCAACCTCCCATTTTACAGACTAGTAGGGTAACTTTGCATACAAAGTACTAGTGTTCACAATCACTTACACAACTTGTTATTACCCTTTAAACCTTTTCATCTAGTGATAGTGCTAGAATAAAGGTAGGGTTCCCATTGTAAGTGACTTTAAACAAATGGTTTCAACCCCCTTCCCAATGACGTTGTATTCACTAAGTCCCTTGGTAAAAGCTTAATCAATGGATTTGCTAAATTGTTGCACGTTCTTATATGTAAAACTGCCACAATGCCACCTCTCAATATTTGTCTAAAATAATCATGTTTTAGACTAATATGTCTAGATTTACCATTATATACCTCATTTCAGATTCTAAACGCAGTGGCTTCACTATCACAATATAAAGAGATCGGAGGCATAGGTTGTGGCCACAACTTGATATCAAGTAGCAAATGCTTAAGCCATTCCACCTCTTTACATGCAACAACCAAAGCTATAAATTCAGCTTTCATGGTAATGAGCAATCACGGTTTGCTTCTTAGAAGACCATGAGATTACACTACCTGCCAATTTGAATATCCACCTGGTTGTGGAATTTTTGTCACTCACATTAGTTAACCAACTAGCATCCAAGTAACCTTCAAGTGCTGATGGAAATTCTAAACTCTTGGTTCTTTTAAGATAACCAAAAATCCTCTCAATGGACTTCCAATGGTCCACAGTAGGATTTTTAGTGTATCTAGCAAGTCTACAAACTGCATATACAATATCTGGTCTTGCGCAATGCATTGCATTTATCAAACTTCTAATTGCACTAGCATATTCAAGTTGAGCAATCGGATTTCCAAAATTTTCATGAACCTTCGAGCTAGGATCAAAGGGTGTACTCACTTCTTTGACCTTAAGATGTTAAAACTTGTTCAATATCTTTTCAATATTGTGAGATTGACACAAACCATAACCCCCATTATATTTCCTAACTTTGATACCTAAGATAGTATCCACCTCACCAAGGTCTTTCATTTTAAACCTTGAAAAAAGATACTTCTTAGTAGAAGTGGCAAAATGGATTCATATCCACCAATCCATCCATAAAAACCAACCTTAAATGGATTTGGATGATCCATACAAATTCAATGGTTTTAAATGGATAACCATTTAAATCCACCAATATAATTGGATTTAAATGGATTATCCATCTTATCCATATACATCCATTTAACTTAAAAAATAGAAAACACATTTATAAAAATGCGAGATAAAATCTTGTGGGACCATCTATTCTTTTCTTCATAACTTTCTCATATGTCAAATTAATTTTGTGTGACCACCTATTCTTTCCTTCATAACTTCCTCACATGCCAAGTTACCAATAACATTAATTGCATTTTATTTGCTACTAGTTTCTAGACTTCTTCCATCCTTTTCAAAATTATATTTTAGTCTCTACTCTTGTTTTTTTTTTAATTAAATTCTCATGTAGTAATGATTGCAAACATTTATATTCTTAAGTAAAGAAAAAGCGAGAATGCATCATGCAGTGTCAAAATAATTTTTATTTTTTAATTCTTTTATTTATTAAAAGAATTTTTCTAACGAGTGTCCCCGCAACATTGGTTAAGATATGTAAATGACACCTTTTCTTTTTTTTTTTTTCCAAATCCTCATACTTGCAATCCCTCTCCCCTTATCACCCAACCCAACTATCCAAAAAAAAAAAGACACCTAATTTACTAAGTAATATAAGGCAGCTTGTATATCAATGGTATAATAAGGAGTTTCATACATTTTTAGGTACTACGTGCACATGTAATGAAAATATTTTACTTGTCAAATAACATAAGATTTCTTATTAGAACTCCACTTTTATTCAAGACATCACTCTTGAACAGGAGTGCAAAAAATTGGAAACGTAAACTTCTTTTCACTGTAAAGCTGTATTCAATTCATTCAAAAGTTATAAAAATGTAGCCAAGTTCTTAATTGTTCATTACTTTACAAAATGATACTTAAAATAATGTTGAAAGGTTAAATTGACCACAGCAGTTAAATTTTCTTGGAACAAAACTAATTTTATGAAGAACTGAAATAGAGTAGTAGTACAAGCATTTGTTATTACCAAAAGGTTTTAGGTGATTTAAGGATAGAACTTTAGGGATCTGTATTTTTTGAAAAAAAACATTTGGATCTTAAATTTAGGATTTGGGAGAGTAAATGGATAAATGGATGGATCTTGGTTTATACTATCGATTTAAATGACATCCATTTAGATCCATTTATTAAATGATTTTAATTGGATTGGATCAATTTGATCCACTATCCATTTAACTAAAACCATTTATTAACCATATATCCATTTTGCCACTTCTACTTCTTAGTATCTTCTACACCTTTTATATCATCTACACAAAGACAAATGATCACACAATACTCTTGAGCATATTTTTCATAAATGCACATATTAGCATTATTGTACCTAAATCCACTCAAGAGCAATACAGATTCAAATTTCTCATGCTATTATTTAGGTGCTTGCTTCAGGCTATATAATGATTTAACTAACTTGCATACTTTCTTTTCATTTTGAGACATAACAAATCCTTCAGGTTGCCCCATATACAACGCTTCACCAAGTCACTATTTAAGAATGCTATTTTAACATCCATTTGATGTACAAACAAATTGTACAATGAAGCTAGGGACAATAGCACTCTAATGGAAATTATTCTTGCAATTGGTGCATAAGTATCAAAATAGTCTATTCCTCCTTTTTGTTTAAGTTTTTTAGCTACTAACCTTGCTTTAAAGGTTAGTAAAGATCCATCCATTGCATATTTTCTTCTAAGTACCCATTTAAAACCTATTGGTTTTGAATTTTGAGGTAAATCAACTAGAACCCAAGTATTGTTAGACAATAATGAGTCCATTCATCATTTATTACTTCCCTCAAAAAAGAAGCATCTCTTGATGACATAGATCCATTAAATGTTTTTGGATCATCTTCTACATTCAACAAGATCGGAATCTTATTGTGTAGAGATTCCCTATTGGCTTCAACTAAGAAAACAATAACTTGTGAAGATGTGAAATATGAGGATAGATGTTTTTCTTTCCTTGGTCTTTGACTTCTCTAAAGTTCAATAGGAGTGTTACTTACCTTCTTTTTATTACTTGAAGAAGAACCAATAAATTGGAGTGGTTTTGAACCATTAGTAGGACCCACAATAGGTTTTGAATCTTTGAGAAACTTATTCTAAAAAGGTTACATGTCTCTTGATTCAACTATAATATTAGAATTAATGTCAAGCAGCCTATAAGTTTTAGAATTTTCTGCATAACCTATAAACACATTTGTAAGTGCTCTTGGTCCCAATTTATTTCTTTTATTGTTCGGGACCCTATAGTAAGTAATGCAACCCCAAACTCTAATATAACTTAGGTTTGGTTTTTTCCCTCTCCACACCTCATATAAAGAGACTTTTGTTTTTAATGAAAGAATTTTACTATGCATATGACATGCAGCCAATAAAGTTTCGCCCTACAAATTCTTTGGCAATCTAGAACTTACCAACATGGAATTAACCATGTCTTCCAAAGTTCTATTTTTTCTTTCAGCCAAACCATTTTGTTGTGGAGTATAAGGTGCACTTGTTTGGTGTAAATACCATTTTGTTCACAAATCATTAAGAATTCACTAGGAAAATATTCACCTTCTCTATCACTTTTCAATATTTTGATTTTCTTTTATAATTGATTTTCAACAAGTATTTTGTAAGATTTGAACATCATAAAATACTCATCTTTACATTTCATAAAATAGACATGAACAAATCCTGAACAATCATCAATAAATAATAAAATATCTATTACCACCTCTTGTAAGAAAATCATTTAGTTCACATACATCAGAATGAACAAGTTCAAGCAATTTTGTATTTCTTTCATCCTTTGAAAAAGGCAACCTTATCAGTTTCGTTTGAACACAAGTTTCACATTTCTTTTCTTCTTTATCACTATAGGCAATTTTTGGACAAAAAATGTAAAGTTTTACTACTAAAATGTCCTAGCCCATCATGCCATAAAGAATAAGAAGAATCAACCATATAAGTAGAAATAGAAATAGAAACCTTATTAATACTCAATTTGAACATTCTATCACATGAATAACCTTGTTCTACAAATACACCACTTTTGGACAAGATTATTTTGTCAGACTCAAGTACAACTTTAAGACCACTTTTATTAAGTCTATCAGTTGATACAAGATTCTTCCTCGTGTCCAGAACATGTAGTACATTAGTGAGCACTAATTTCTTGCCGAAAGTGAATTGTAAATCCACAACCCCTTTTCTATGCACTTTGTCGATGTCATGATTGCCCATTACAACTACCTGTCCTCCGGGAGCATCTTCATAGGTCTTGAACATGGACTTATTGCACACATGTATAGTTGCTCCGGAGTCATATCACGAATCACTTGAATTCAACAAAGATGAAGCTATTTTCAATTTGGAGATCATAGACATTCTCCACTCAGACACCATTGTAGCAATCTCGGCAATGTCTTTGTTTTCAACAAGACTTGCTTGGGAATTATTCTTTTTTTTTTTGTTTTTTATTTTGGTCACACTCTTTCTTAGAATGCCCCTTCTTGCCACAATTGTAACATATCTGATTCTTTCTTATCTTTTGCACTTATAGTATTTTGTCTAGAAGATTTTCTCTTCTTAGACTCTTGACCATTGTTGTAATTCTTCCTCTGATCCACATAGTTCACCTTAGGACTAGATGCTAATTCTTTTTCTTGGAGAATCCTAGCATCCTCCTCTATACGGGGATGCTTCAACATTTGGTCTACCAAGAACGATTCAGTTGTGTGTAGAAGTTTCTTTCGATAATCATTCCAACTAGGAAGCAACTTTGATATTGCCCCCACTTGGAATGATTCAAGAATCTCAACACCTAGATCTTTAAGTTTTGAAACCAAAAGTTGTAGATCATGCACTTGATCAAGAAGAGAAGAACCTTCAGTAATAACAAAGTCAAAATACTTTTTAATAAGAAATTTGTCCGCACCTTACTTTTGAGTAGTATACTTGTACTCCAAAGCGGTCCAAATCTGCCTTGGCGACTTGACAGATGTATACATGTTGTAGAGCCTATATGAGAGAGTATCCATGATATGGCCTCTACATAATACTTCGTTATCTTCATACTTATGCCTTTGTGCCTTTAACTCCTCAAAATCACCATTCTTTGGCTCTGGAATTGGCTGAAGACTTGGGTCAAGCACATAGGGCACTTTGAGGGCAGTGAGAAAGAATAACATTTTATCCTTTCATCGATTGAAATTGGTTCCTGTTCTATCAAGCCTATCAAGTTTGGTAATATTTTGGCTTATGGTCTTGAGAACATTTCTAGTTGGAGCCTCCATTGCACTCGATAGAGAATCAATAAACATCGTAAGATTGTTAGGAAAATAAAACAAGATAATAGAAGAGTGTAGAAACTTCATTAATAAATTTCACAAAAGAAAGGGGATTTGTTGATGATTCTTGAGGTGTGTACAAACACTATCCT
Source organism: Coffea arabica (assembly GCF_036785885.1). NCBI lineage: Eukaryota > Viridiplantae > Streptophyta > Magnoliopsida > Gentianales > Rubiaceae > Coffea > Coffea arabica. Next base: position 6,138,054 of record NC_092319.1, on the reverse strand, counting down.
TAAGGTGTTTATTGCTCCCACTACACTTAATAGTTTGCTTTTATGTTAAGGCAATATACCTCTAGAATACAACAAGAATGAAGAACTTTTGACAGCAAAACCAAAAAGCCTTTTACTAAAAGGGATTAAAATGGCTAAGTTTGTTTTACTAAAACCTTGTCATTTATATAGAAAAGACAACCCAAAAGATATCAAAACTAAAGAGTCACAATTTTCTCACTTCAATGATCATCAAGAGGCTGTTTTAGTCTCCTTTAATGGGCAAAAATACCAAAATTATTTTCTTATTATAATGATCATCAAGAGGTTGCAATTAATCTCTTTCAACGGACAAAAAAATTACCAAAACTATTTCCTCACTATAATGGTCATCAAGAGGCTACATTAAGCATTTTTCTTTTGTCCAATATTTTGAATTTATCAAGTTTTATTTCTATTTCAATTCACAAACTATTCCAACAATGAGTACAAAATTAGAATTAAGAATCTAGGGTAACTACTAATAAGCATAACATTTCAATAGAAACTCTTGGAAAACTTCAACTTTTGTTTGCTAAGAAAATGAAAAAATTTCCAAGAATCAGAAAAAGAAAGCCACATTGAAACCACAAGACTCGCTAAGGGTGTTCAACAGAGATTAAAGAGGCATAGAAAAGCATCAACTTTGTCTATTTGAATGCTTAATAATACTAGACAAATGATTTCTTACAAGTGAAAACTAAGAAAAAGGGAGAGAAAATACTCTTTTTCATATATTTGGACTACACAATATACATATATATATATATATATATATACACAAGTGTAACCTAATTTAGATCCTAAAATCATGCTAATCTAAATCACTAATCTAAATCAATCTGCTACCTAATTATTATATGATACTATAATCATATAATACCTAATTAATACATGATATTATAATCATATGATACTTAATTAATACATGATACTATAATCATATTTTTTCTAATATTTACAATATCAAATCTTTCCATAATATCAGATCACATATCTTCAACACTCCCCCTCAAGCTGGAGCATAGATGTTGCTCATGCCCAACTTGTTACAAAGGTAATCAACTCGAACCCCATGTAGAGCCTTTGTAAAGAGATCTCTCAATTGTTCTCCAGTCCTTACAAATCCTGTAGAAATCAAGCCCTGATGTATTTTCTCACGAACAAAATAACAATCTATTTCGATGTGTTTTGTTCGCTCAAGAAATACGGGATTGGATGCAATATGAAGAGCCGCTTGGTTATCACACCACAATTTTGCAGGCATTGAGGTTTTGAGACCTACTTCAGTTAGGAGTTGATTTATCCACATGATTTCACATATCGATTGTGCCATAGGTCTATATTCTGACTCTGCACTCGATCGCGAGACAACATTCTACTTCTTACTCTTCCATGAGATCCTCCAACAAAGACATAAAATCCAGTTGTAGATCTTCGATCTGCCTTGGATCCTGCCCAATCAGCATCTGAAAAACACTCAATCCTAGTATGACCATGATTTTTATATAGAATACCACGTCCAGGAGCTCCTTTTAAATAACACAAAATTTGTTTTACAACTGCCCAATGATTAATAGTAGGATTAGACATATATTGACTAACAACACTAACTGAATACGCGATATCTGAATGAGTCACTGTAAGATAATTCAATTTTTCAACCAATCTTCTATACCTCCTAGGATTTTCAAACAATTCACCTTCTTTTGTGAGTTGCAAGTTAGGAATCATTGGAATACTAGCTGGTTTAGCCCCCAATTTTTCCGTTTCAGATAGTAAGTCAAGAACATATTTTCTTTGGGACAGGAATATCCCCTTCCTACTCTTTGCTATCTCAATACCCAAAAAATACTTTAATAGTCCCAAATTCTTTGTCTGAAATTGACTATGGAGAAAAGTTTTAAGAGATGAAATACTTGCAGCATCATTCCCAGTGATAACAATATCATCCACATATACTACCAACAAAATAATACCAGTTTCAGACTGTTTGTAGAAAATAGAATGATCAGATTTGCTTTTCTGCATCCCAAACCTTTCAACTGCTAGACTAAATTTTTCAAACCAAGCACGAGGACTTTGTTTCAGTCCATACAAGGACTTCCAAAGATGACAAACCTTCCCAGACTCCTCCTAAGCAACAAATCCTGGTGGTTGCTCCATATAAACTTCCTCTTGGAGGTCTCCATGAAGAAAGGCATTCTTGATATCTAGTTGATGCAAAGGCCAATTATGAGTGGCTGCCATAGAAATGAATAACCTGACAAATGTTAACTTAGCAACAGGGAAAAAAGTGTCAGAATAATCCTCTCCATAGATTTGGGCATAGCCTTTGGAAACAATGCGAGCTTTTAACCGAGCAACCGACCCATCAGGATTGAATTTAACTGTAAAAATCCACTTACTCCTAATGGCCTTCTTCCCTGTAGGTAAATTTACTAAGTTCCAAGTATCATTACCACCTAGAGCATTCATCTCCTCTATCATAGCATTGCGCCATCCGGGATGGGATAGGGGTTCATGAACAGTTTTATGAAGGGAGATAGAATCAATAGATGTAATAAAGGAACAAGAAGAGGTGGGTAAATGATTATAAGATACACACGAAGACACGGGATAAGTGCATTGGCGCTTACCTTTGCGAAGAGCAATAGGAAGATCATCACTTGAGACAGGATCTAGTAACGAAGGAACTGGTTCAGGGCATGCATCAGGATGCTTTTGTTGTCGAGAATATACCTGAGTAATTGGAGGTTTAGCAGGAGAAGAACTTGAGGATGTGACAGTATAGATTAACAAATCATCATCCTCCTCCTGACATGAATGAGATGAGGATGGGGTAAAAAGTGTATTTTCAAGAAAAGTAACATCAATTGACACAATGTACCTGTCGAGACTAGAACAATAACATCTATATCCTTTTTGGATACGGAAATAGCCAAGAAAAATACATTTCAATGATTTAGGGTCTAATTTAGTGACTTGGGGACGAGAGCCGCGGACAAAACATGTACACCCAAAGATTTTAGGTTCGATGGGAAACAAAGGTCTATTTGGAAAAAAAGTGTTATAAAAAGTCCCACCATTCAGAATAGATGAAGGCAGACGATTAATTAGAAAGCAAGCTGTGGACACTGCATCAGCCCAAAAATGTTTAAGAACATGCATTTGAAATGATAAGGCTCTTGCAGTTTCGAGCAATTGTCTATTCTTTCGTTCTGCGACCCCGTTTTGGGATGGTGTATCCACACAAGAGATTTGATGAATAATGCCATTTTGCACCATATAAGATTGAAAAGGTGCGAATAAATATTCTTTAGCATTGTCACTTCGCAATATTTGTACAGAACGCTTAAATTGGGTCTTAAACTCAGCACAAAAACCACAAAAATGAGAAAACAACTCTAACCGATTTTTCATCAAATATAACCAATTCATACGAGAACGGTCATCGACAAAAGTAACAAAATACTTGAATCCAGTTTTAGAAATGACTGGACTAGGTCCCCAGACATTTGAATGAACTAATGCAAAAGGAGCATCCGCTCGTTTATTGACTCTAGGACTCAGATTAAAACAATGATATTTGACAAACTGACAAGACTCACAATCTAATAAAGACAAACTCTGAAATTGTGAACAAAGTATCTTTAACAATGGGAGAGAAGGATGACCCAGCCTACAATGTGCTTCAAATGGAGTTACAATTCCAGAACAAGCTATGAACTTTGGTATCTGTGTGTCAAGAATGTAAAGACCTCCAAATTCATACCCTTTACCAATAATCTGCTTCGTCGTAAGATCCTGAAACAGCAATGGTCAGGAAAGAATTGGGCAGAACAATTGAGGGCACGAGTAAGTTTACTCACAGAAATTAGATTAAAAGACAACTTAGGTAAACTTAAGATAGATGACAATGAGATTAATGGAGTGAGGTAACTGAGTCTGATCTAAGAACACGAGATTTTGACCTATCAACTAAGGTAACTGTAGGTGCAGATATGTGTGGTTGAAAGGTAGAAAATATACTAGAATTACCTGTCATATGATCTGTGGCATCAGAATCAATTACCTATTTGGAGGACGAGGACACAAGACATGTGTTTGGTTTACTTGACTCAGCGATGGCAGTTACGGGAGTAGATGAAGACTTTAATGATTCTTGATACTGAGAAAATTTAGCAAATTCATCTGCAAAGATCGTAACAGACTTTTCATGGTTAATAGTATCATTGGTAGAAGCAATATGTGCTGATTGAGTTCTCTGGTTCCTGTACTGCAATTTCTCACAATCACGCTTCATATGACCTGGTTTATGATAATAGTGACACACAACCACTTCTGCATTCTGTCCCCGAGTTCAATTCCTTTATCACCACCTTTGTATTGCTGTTTTTCAAGACCAACAAGAGCACTGCTGGACTGAACAGACTGGGTATTCTCTGTGCGAAACACTCTACTAAACACATCTTGCAAGGATGAGATCTCAGGACTGAAAAGAATCTGAAATTTAGCAGATTCAAATTCAGGTGAAAGACTAGCCAAAAAACTCATAATTGCCTTCTGTTCCCATTGAGTTTGCTGAACTTTCACATCAGAACTAAACGGTAATAATAGATTAAGCTCCTCATAAGTTTTCTTAAAATTCATAAAATAAGTCATGATGGACTTATCTTGTTTCTCAGCACGATAAAAGGCTTGACATATCTCATGTATGCGAGAAATATTTCCTTTACCAGAATACAAAAATTCTAAATACTCCATTAACTCCTTAACAAATTTACAGTGATTAATTAAACTAATTACCTCACTGTCAATAGAATTCCGTATTTGCAAGAACAATCTAGCATCTTCCCTTACCCATGTCTGTCTTGAACCATCTTTTGGAGGATCATCAGTTAGATGATTGTCTTTATCAATGCTTCGCAGATAAAGACGAATCGTTTTGCTCCAATCAAGATAGTTAGAATTGTTGAGTTTGTGGTCCGTGATCTTAGACATCACAGGAACCACATCAGACGTAACAATAGATTTCGTTTCTGCAATGGGTTTAAAATTAATAGAAAAAAACAAAAAAGGACAGATCTGAACTCTTTAAAACAAGAGTGATGAATAGAATACAGATATGTCCTATACAGAACCAGATGAACCGAATGATGACTAATGAATTTTCTGGCAGCGGACAGAAACCCTAACCTTGATGGTAGGGCTCTGATACCATGAAAACTAAGAAAAAGGGAGAGAAAATACTCTTCTTCATATATTTGGATTACACTATATACATATATATATATATATACAAGTATGACCTAATTTAGATCCTAAAATCATACTAATCTAAATCAATCTACTACCAATTATTACATGATACTATAATCATATCTTTCCTAATATTTACCATATCAAATCTTTCTAAAATATCAGATCACATATCTTCAACAAATAGAAACTCTTGGAAAACTTCAACTTTTGTTTGCTAAGAAAATGAAAAAATTTCCAAGAATCAGAAAAAGAAAGCCACATTGAAACAACAAGACCCGCTAAGGGTGTCCAACAGAGATTAGAGAGGCATAGAAAAGCATCAACTTTGTCTATTTGATTGCTTAATAATACTGGACAAATGATTTCTTACAAGTTGTTGTTTGACTGGGAAGATAGTAAAAGACATGTTCTACCATGTATTATTCTCAAGGGAATGGAAATGATAAAGCATATCGTCTTTTCCTTCTCCCTCTTATTCGATTATGCATCTATAACTTGCATCCACCACTTGGCTGATTTTGTTCTCAAATCAAAACGGTCATGTCTTGAAACCATTAGCTACACAATTGTTTATTATCCTTTCCCAACTCCCTGACTTTGAAACAGTCATTTAGTAATTAGTACGCCTCCGGACACCTCAATACGACGTTTGACAAATAGCCCACACATACGTCTTCGAGTCAATATCGAAAACGACCTTTTTATTAAAAAAGTCATCTTGACCAATTATCCTTAATGCTTTTTTGGGTCTGTAGGAAAGAGCTATAAGCTTCTAATTACATGAAACAAAACGATGGGTGGGCACCCCCTAACATCCTTCCCCAGAAGTTGCCCGAGTCCAAGTAATTTAAAGTCCATTCAATTAATTATGTTCTTCAAGATTTCAAGAGCTTTATATATGGTACAAGTAAGAACATTTTTGCAGTACATCTTGTTAGATTAGAAGAAGTAAAATGAGAGGAAGAGAAAAGAGCTCATCTCCCACTTATGAAAGATTGAGAAGCACCAATGAGGCAGGGATAGAAGGTTCTGTTAGGAAAGGTTATGTTCCTTTGCTAGTGGGAACAAGTAATAAAGCAATGGTGAGACTGACCATCCCTATAAAGCTTATCAACCATCCTTCTTTAGCTTATTTACTTGATGAATCTGCAAACGAACTTGGTTATAATCAACAGGGACTGCTTAGAATTTGGCGTGACATCGGAAAATTCAAGCAAATGCGTGATAGCTTATCAACAAGGCAGTAGGTTTTGTACTTGTGATCCCCACCATCATATTAGAGTAGATCAATTGGGCAATAAGATTGGTTAGTTCTACATTGATCTTCCACTGTACGTGCATATTGAAAAGGAAAAAGCTGCGTTTGGGTTTCATCCTGGAGCCTTACGTGGGTGACCGTCAAAACCCGCACGTAGGGAAGTCATCACAACTTTAGGTTTAGGACAGTGATGTTTGTCACGACTCTCAAAAAGTTCACCTTTTCTTTTATTTTAATTACCTAATTTTACTTTTATTTTATCAATTGTCAATATCTACACCTATTTCTACTCTAACCTATTTTAAGGGTGATCCTATGATCTAACAAGATCACAAGAAACCGATGAGAATTGAACCACCATCGAACTAATTTACATTGGATGCATATGGGTGCATCGGACGAGAATTGACCCTGTCATACATATGGGTGCGTAAGGTCATCCATATGGGTGCATTACGCACCCATATGGACCTAATTTTACATTGAGTTAGTATTATTTGTTACACTGTGATGCTTGAATATTCACTTAATATCATCATTACTGTAACTGATTATTTGATCAAGTCTCTTAGTAAATTTGATATTAATTGGTTGAGTTTTCTGCTCACATTGAAGTTGGGGTTATATTGAAGTGGGTGTTTAATTTAATACCGTTTGTATCTTCTTTGCTTTTAATTCCTGGTCTAGTCATGGCAATCAATGAAGAAGCAAACAGTGTCAAGCCAGAAAATGAATGGCCAATACTTTAACAGGTGGCAGAATCAAATGAGGTGTTAGTTAACTGTATTAGGGTCCATTTCGGCCATAGATGAAAACAATGAATCAAATGAGACGAGCTTAAATTCCATCTCGGGCTGCTCCTGTTGTATCTGAGGGGTATCACCACAAAAATAAACAAACAAATAAATAAAAAGTCAAAAATGACATCCATGATATCAAACAAAACCTCACACCATCCAGCAAAGCCAAATTAAGTCTCCATGTAGTAACCCACACCATTAGCTGCACTACGAGGCTGCGCCTATTGATTCTGAAAAATACTTCCATGCCTGGATTAGAAAACTAATATAAGAAATTGAGCACTAATTAATCTGCTCTAATATAGCTGCGGACATATGTATCTCTGACCAGCCAATTACCAAAGCCCATGAAGCTCCAATGCATCAGAACCATTATACGAAAAAACATAACAATAACAACAACTTGACACGAATGATTACCATACCAAAATAAATTTATGTAAGAATTTCAAATCATCCCCTTGCCAAAATTACATTATCAAATGCTCCAAAATACTTTTCCCGGTATTTAAAAATATTTCTACTTGTCTACTAATGAGTAATAATTAAAAAAAAAAAAAAAACCATACCTACTTTAGTGGATGAATAGTTTCCACAAGCAGATGCGATCCAAATACTGCTTGAACCGACTTAGTTCAAATAGTGAATGAACCGACTTAGTTCTGGCATTATCATCACTGCTTCTCGCTTCATATCATGGTTGAAACAATATGACATAACGCATTACCAACAACAATGGCAAGTATTTGAGCGTACGCTGTTGGTTCTTAGTTTAAATAAAACATTACCATTTTGGATTGAACCAATAGGTAGAACCCGCATTGAGTAATCGCAAAGATGATGCCAATCTCGATTCACAATCCAAGTTTCTGGCCACAATAAATCATCACATTCCACTTTCCACTCTCCAAATCTTCTAACAAACAAATCTTGGTGTGAGATACATCGATCAGAGCAAAGTGTTGTCCAACCTCACACGCAAAAACTTCCCTCAATCAATACCATTTGGAAGGGGCAAAGTTTGAAATTTCTCATAAGTGACATCAAAAGCATGTATTTGGAAGAATTGTAAATTTCTCAAAATTATTTTTACTTTTATTTTTTGGCTTATGTTTTTCAACACGTCTATCTCTACATCAAAATACTTTTTCTGATTTTTTTATAATAATTTTCCGATCTTAAATTGGTTTTTCAAGGTAACTGTACGGATATGTAAAGATTTAGTTGCGATATGATTGAAACTTGGTTTGGAAAGATTTCTTTCTTTAAAGGGATAAAATTCCTCCGTTGTACAAAGAGGAAATTTCCTAAAATTTCGTATAAAACATTGCCAGAATTTCATGAAATATTGTCGGCGATGACTCCCTTTTTCCCCCTTTTGTGTTTAACTAGAAGATTAAATGTCGAACAAAACTACAGATTGAAAATTATATTTCTAGCAAGTAAGCAAGTTGTGCAGTTGGGTTTCCTATAATAATCGGTAATGTATTCAGCTAAGGATCTTTTCTTATAATTGTTCTAGAGAACTCCTTAAAATACTTAGATTACACCTAACTTATTATGTGAATGTGTATACATTTATTACCTCTTGAATTTAGATACTTTACCAAACTATTCTAACCCGTGCTAGGCATGGGTTTACATTTTAAAGTATAACAATAACAAAAATTTATTTTTGCTGCATGAAATTAAAATCTAAAAAGTTTTAAGAAGTATTTTTTTTGTGTCCAAATTTATGAAAATGAATTATATACAAAAAGAGGTATAAAAAATGGTCCAGTAGAATGCATTAATTATTTTCAATATCGGGTTAATTTTTACCTACAAGTTGAATTTTTCGATCCCTCAATACAAAAAAAGGTACTATGGAAACATAAGAAAAATTTATGTAGGTTTACTTATATGGGTAATTTCAAGTCAAATTTTTATTTATCTATTATAAGTCAACATCTAATAATATTATGTATATAATAATTCGATCCATAACAAATATATAAAAAGCAATCCTAGACTTAGGTATTAATAACTGATAAAAGATATTTAAGTCAAGCCCAAAATATATAGTTTAGAATATTAAAAATAAATCAAATTTAATTCAATTGTAACAATTAGTGACTGATTTTGCATAAATTGTACTGCTCCTATTCCATTACAATAATTTGCATTTTGTACAGATGAAATGAAGGCTTTCATTCAGTATGATGGTTAATTAACTTAAGGTTGTCTTTAAATGACCAAAACCTATCAAAACATAACATATCTGTAAGTAACCCTCTCTAAAATACTAAAAAAAAAATAAAAAAAAATCTAAACACTATCCATAAAAAGGCACACCAAAATACTAAAAATACACACAACAATACCCTTTCATCAACCACATAGACAACCTCCTCCTCTCTTTCCCCCTCCTTTTCTCCACACAACTTGTTTCCTCCACTCTCCAGCCAAATTTAGTTTAACCCCCCCCCCCCCCCCACCCTCTCACGCGGATTGCAGCATGTCATTTTGGATATTTTACATAAATATCCTCTCTTACATTTCCTATTATGGCCTTAAATTTTCAAAATATTCTTAAACTACTTATGAATAACAAATAGAATGGATACCTATACAATGAATTACTTCCAAACCAAGCCATTTTGCCCACAACTCTAGGAACTGGCTTTTTGCATGATTATCTGTACCTGAGAGCTTTCTATATAACACATGTGATCAGGAATTTCACAATAGTACCTTGATTGACACACATAGATGGGTTTCTTGGCTATGATGCATAGCAATTTGTTTTTTCCTCCCTCTTTCTTGGGTTGGATGGGTGATGAATGAGAATAAAATTGGCTAGGGAAGAAAATGGAAAGACATGATAAATACTCATTAGTTGTTGTGAATGATTTGTGCTATTAGTTAGTTATTATAGAGTTGTAGGAATTGTAATTGGAATGAAGTTCTAAAGTTTGCAGACGTGATTTGGATGGGATAGGGATCACATAAACATGCACAGCAATTTGAAATAAAGAGAACCGTTAAGCAAAGACAAAACAATAATAAAGGTTTTTAACAGGTGCTTAATAGTCCGTGACTAACTTGATGTACAATTCATGGTTGAGATGAAGTTGATTGATTGAAGCATATGATCATGCTTGAGCCAGCCATCAAATTTTGGAAATAATAACAAAGTAGTGTTATTTCTTCAACAATAAAGCGACAGCATTCATTTGATCTGATGTAGACATTTTAATTGCACTTTTTGTGATTCTATTTTTCTCCTTCTCATTATCACCTTATTAGCAATCATAATTATCACCATAATAATTCAAATCAAACACAACTGCAATTATGTAACTTCTTCTCCCCACTAATTACACTAATGTCAAATGTCTAAAACTTCAATAACTACATATTGGTAGTGCTGCCTCTATCAATAAGCTTAATCTTAGAACCTTCAACACCAATGCCACCCCTGTGAAGACTGCGGAGTAAAAATTTCCTTCACCATTCTGAATACAAGGATGGCCCAAGAAGTAGAGTGCTCAAGGACATGTTTAAATGGGCAACTCTCTGTGTTGTTCTTTTTTCCAGCTTTTAAGGCCATCATCTTGAGGATAAAGCTTTCATCCAAAGGAACTCAAAGTACCATATTAAGCATTCTTTCAGATTTTGAAGAATTTGTACCCGTACTCAGGGCTGGTCATTCCTTCTTCCCAGTCACCGATTTTGCGACCGCCAAAGATTACCTGTTGAATGCCCACATATCTACAAAAGAAAATTAAAAGTTAATCAAGATCAGTCCGCGAACAATAGAACTGCACCAACCAGTTATGATAGATAAAGTCAGTCACTCATTCAGCCAATTCTGTCACAAGCAATCTAATCACTCGTCTAGTCAAATCTAAATAGAAGCTTACTCTGAGCTCAAAACAGTCAAGCAGTTGAGTAGAATATCTATGGAAAAGAAATCAGATGTGCCAAGATCTACCCTGTTAAAAGAACCCATTTTTATGTCGTTAACTGTTAAGAGCAGAAAAAAAGAAGGCAATTATATTCAAGATGAATCAAAAACCACACCAGATCCTTCCCCAGTTGTCCTGGAACTCAACGTCACTTATGTCATGGAATGAGGAAGGCATCACCTTGAAGCCCTTATCTGCATCATAGAGAGGATCATACTCCATTGATGAATTTGCCAACTGCAATTAAACACTCGGTTACAATCTCATCTTAAAATCTTTTAAACTGTTAAACAGCCCACCAGAAAATCATCTATGTCACCCTTTGAGCAAGAAAGAAAACTCTCTTGTAGACAATCCAGATTAGAGCCATAATTACCATGTTCATGTTTTCAGTTGTTAACTTAGAGAGCATCGTGGCCTGTTTAGCAGCATTCTTGAAAAGCATTAGACAGAATGCAAAACAAAAACAAGAGCAGACACCACTTCCATGAGAACAGAATCTTACTGTGCAAAAATGGGAGAATGTCTAATTTTCAACTTCACTGTGCTGAATAAGCTATGGTATTTGTCATATAACACGTATTTTTGAATTGTTGTAATTGAAAAAAATGTGTCCAAGAAGAAACAAAGCATTAGAAGCTCAGGTTTAATATCAAAATCCATTAAATTTTTCAAGTCTAAAAAGCCTTAGCACTTTGCATTTGATTCTGTGGATTTTGGTATTCTATATTCTTTCACTCCAAAGTTATACATGCTTAATATTAGTTCCACATGAATTACTAGAGTTTAGCCATACAAATGGCACAAAAGAGGACATTTAAACATTTTGGAGGAACCCCTGGAGGCTACATCGCCAATAGTTGTATCTCTACAATCAAAGATGAAATCAAAACACAACAGGAGGAAAAACCAACAAAGTTAAATCACTAACTAGAAATTAAAAGTTCACCTTCTTATAATCTTTGAAATATCAGACAAGCAACAAGTATTAAGAGCATAAATGAAGCAAGACACAGACCTAAATGGTATAAAATCCAATCCAAAAATGGTTGTCATTGAAATGCTTCAGAGTTCAGAAAAGCCTAGGTCATCGTGTTAGAAGTTAAAAGAAATAATGTCTACTATCATTATTTTTCCCCCCTTCTTGATAACAAAGAAACTGAACTATATTACAACTATATTACAACTGAACTATATTATCTGTCAAAGTAGAAAGCAAGTTTGATCAAAAATTGGAGAGGTGAAAGAAAAGACTCAAATTTATATTACAACTCATAAATTCCAAAAACCCCAACACAGGAAGAACAGTTACAGGACAACATATCATTCACTTCTCACAAATATAGCCTAAATGTCCACATTACAACAGGCTTGTCCTGTAGAACAAACAAAAAGATTTCCAGGGGCTAAGAATGGGCAGGAACCTCAGAGCTAGGTTTAGTAATATGGAAATTGATTCACAAAGGGTGTATTCCGATAGGAAATTGTTCAAAAATATATTTCAAATAATACACTAGCATATTTTACGATGTGATGCATGTGAGATAAAAAGGTGGTTGGGAATATAAAAGATAATCGGACAATGTGCTTGTGATGCAAGCAGAATTTCTTTTGCAAATAAAATTTGTATCCAAACAAAATCCATATATTCTTCTCTGTTCAGCTTTAGAGAAGATTTTTGGACTTCAAATACTTGAATGATACACTATTCAAAACCAAATGAGAAGGAGAAGAGTATGGGAAGTTAAGAATAAGGAGAATAACTTAAAATAGGATAATTTTCTAAATATTCATGTTTTTTTCTTTAATTAATTGTCCCCTTATGTAAGACCTCTAAGAATATGGAATAACCATCATCTAAGAATCTCTTTTCCTAGTTCTTCAAATCCTTCCTTAGCTTGCAGCAATGCAATGTAAAGGCTCCTCAAGGAAGATAAAGGGACTAAGTTTATGTGGCAGACTATCAATGTAATCTGTGACGTCCAATACTTCCTGTTCAGCTATGTTACTGGGACTCTTCACTTTGCCCTGCCACACCCCTGTCCAACCATTCATTTTGCACCAAAGGAGCTGTGTTGGCAAGATCTCATAGTTGAGTCTAAGTAACATAGCTACTCAGTATTATCTCTGAGGAAAAAAGATAAAAAAAAAAATTGCAGACTTTACAGAAGGCAATAAATCCATCATGCGATTCCCATGAAACTCAGAAACAGAAATGCAGATTAGACATGATAGAGGATAAAGTTACTTGACGAAGGATCTAAAATCCATACCATGCAAAACTACTTGAAACGTTCTACGCAATAATGAAGGATAAAGGCAAAGGCTAACTGCCTCTTTTTAAAATTTAAGATGGTAATATGCCATCCATGGTCCTTCATTCCTATACGAATTTTGAAATTTCCCAAAAGCTGTCCTTAGGAAAACAAATGAGAAGGGATGTATTAAGACGATGTTAAAAAAAAAAAACTAATTTAAAAAAAAATGTCAAGTACCCACTGCTACATTGATTTAATAGGAGGTGAGGCAGGATTTTTAATTTCGGAAAGGTAGGCTTAATACTGTGGATGTGCTTCACAGGACCTGCTGTTTAGAGGAATTTGGATGATGGTATGTTGCTCTCATGTGTGCAGAAAAGAGGATTTTTAGGAGCGGAAATAGGGCAGATGTTATAGAAGGGGAAGAAAAGGAAAGAGGAGGAGGATTAGTCTTCACACCTAAAAGAGGCAGTTCATTTCAGAAAATATTACATAACCTGTGGAAAATAGCTGACATAAAGTATTTTCTTGTTATAGGGAATGCAGACTCGGTAAACAAGAGAACGCAATCTCCAACTAACCAAGGAGCCCAAGGTTGACAAAATAGCTCTGATTAATCCATTTCCTACTGCCAGCTTATGTTTTATACATGGACTGAATGTATAAAACTGTAACAGCCTATGGACAATGAGGAGGACCAAAATTAACGAAGTACCTCAGCATAAAATATATTTAGACTGGCAAGATATACCTATATTTAAAATCCTATATTAACAGATATACCTATATTTAAATCCTAGATCAGCTCCAATTGAGAATCTTGCCACATGATCACGCCTTTAGGGGAAAGTTTCCCCTTCTTTTGCAGTATTAACAAATTTCACATATTTTCAATAGCATTAAGAGGATTCAAACTCATTAACATTTGGAGACAACCTAAATGATGACGTGGCTATAAGCTGGTTTGAGAAATACTCTCATCATTGGAAGCCTCAGAATAACACTAAGGCATCCTTTGCAAGATAGAAGTTTTTGGTCTAAAGAAGTCTGTCCATGGTGAAACGACCGTTCAAGTTCTGAGTTGTAGTAGTTTCCTTTATTTACGTCATAAGGGATATTTTGGTCTGGAAATTTCCAGATTTCCAGAATTGAGTCTATAAGTCTTATGTTAGGTAAGTCACTGTTAGAAGGTAAGTTCTAGAGTTCTACAATGAGTTAGTTTCCAACTTATGTTATGAAAATAGAAGAAGCTTTAGGAAGCTTTTTAGTTATAAATATTTATGTTTCTACGTTGAATAAAGATTCGGCTTTGGTTTAATAGTCGTTTTGTTCTTCTTCCCCCTAAACTCCCTTCCTCTTCCTCTCTTTCTCCCAGAGATTACTGTTCAACAGTACCGTTCATAGCCCTGAAACAGTCCCAAGATCCCCCTCTTGTAGGACGGTGAATGAATCTGTCATGTAGTCAGACAATAGATACATCTGTGAGAAGAACCAGAAATTTACCTGCAAATTAGATGAATTAAATGCGCCTATACGACCCATGATATACCAGGATTGAATAACCTGTTAAATGTAATAACAACATAAGAAAGGTATCAGCCAACCAGTCGTGTGAGGGTACTAGATAGTCATAACAACACCTACCACAGTGGAGAAAAAGTTTC
The DNA here is from genome assembly GCF_036785885.1 of Coffea arabica. Classification (NCBI taxonomy): domain Eukaryota; kingdom Viridiplantae; phylum Streptophyta; class Magnoliopsida; order Gentianales; family Rubiaceae; genus Coffea; species Coffea arabica. The sequence goes on along the minus strand of NC_092319.1, from coordinate 6,122,841 downwards.
CACTTGTTACTTTAACCTTAATCCTTCTAGTAAAAGGATAAGTTGCACATAGCAGAGAGGAAATCACTTACACTACCGAGGAGGTCAACATCACGATCAGATGGCGATCCATATAGTTCAAACCATATATAAGAGTCAAGAGGATTAAAACTGTCAATAACAGTGAATAGTATAAGCAGTCATAGACTTCACACCTCTGTAATGAGAATTGCTAAAATGTTTCGCCAACCAAAAATAATCTTTGTTTATTCCAGATGATTAGACTGTACTTCAAATCCATGCAAAATTAATTTCACATACAAAAACTGTCTTATAAACGACATGAACAACAACAACAACAAACCAACTAGATTCAGAAGTAACAGGACATTTGCACTAAACAACAAGTAACTCAACCATCATATTTGGCTTATCGGTAAAACTAACAACCCCAATACACAAAAGTCTACACCAATGCCTTATAGTTTTATACAGTTCTGCAAGAACTGAAATAGTTAATATAGGTACTCCATGAGTAACTATATTTTAATCAGAAAGAGAGGAAAAACAAGCCAAGAACCAGCTGCAACTCTTAGCCACTGCAGCTTCCTTTCTGCTGTTTTCCTTATCCTTTTCAGGCTGATTCCAAGTGGAATGACGACAACAAAAACTTTTGAATGCTCATGGACCAGTGGAAGTTGCTTGTTGTTTAAACCTAGATGGACATAATTCAGGTGAAGCATTTCTATAAGAGAAAATTTCAGGCAAAGCATGTAGGTGTGAGCACTTGTACAATTATAAGTGATTGAGGAAGGTATCTGCACTTGTACTGATAGCTTAGTGGAACATGTTGGAAAGGAAGATCTCATATCGAACTATGATTCATAACATGGAAGTTCCACCAATAGTGGAATTTCAATCTAGTTCTTTGAAATAAACTGGAAATCAAGGGAGTCTATCATCAATAGAAAGATCAAAATATGAGGCTGAAAATCATTATTATATGTTCCTTTCTTATGAAATATAAAGGGAAACAGGGAAATAGAGAAGCAGTCAAAATCTTCAGTCAATAGTGTGTTAGCTTTACAAGGATGAAGGCGTGAGCACTTTGTACAACAATTACACAAATGATTGAGCAAAGTATCCGTGCTAGTACTGATGGCTTAGTGGGACATATTGGAAAAGGAAGACCTCATATCAAACTGTCATTCACAACATGAAAGTTTCACCGTAAGTGGAATTCCAATCTAATTCTTCCAAATAAACTGGAAATGGAAGGGAGTCTATCATCGATAGGAAATATCAAAATATAAAACTGATAATCATTATATTGGGAATTCACAGGGAAACAGAGAAGCGGTCAAAATGTTCAATCAAGAGTGTTTTGCCTTTACATAAAAAATTTGATAGTTACATTTGTTCCTATTATGGATGAGGATGTCAGAAAAATTTAATAAGCATTTACCACACACAAAATGCAATCATCTTTATCACCATCCATTGGCCCCTTTGTCTCATTTTGGTTTCTTTTTTTGTTTGTTTGTTTGTTTGTTGTTGTGAGGAAACAATATGAAAATGATGAAATCCATGTTTTGAAAGCCATACCAGACAGGCATGCATGTCATTGAGTCATATAATTGAGTTTTATGACTAGAGAGCATAAAATCCATTAGTATATTGTCTCATTCAAATAAGAAGGTAAATAACAACAACAATAATAATAATAGAAAGTATGACTAGGAAAAAAGTTGCGCTCAAAGCAAACCTTTTACGCTAGAAACTTGAAAAATCTTCTATAATATTTCAATAAAAGATACAGACGTTTTCCAAAGAAAATAAAGTAGGAATTTAATTGCAAATGATCAAAATTCATCAATGAAATTAATGAAATCTTAACGAGATTGTCCGTCAAACTCATCAATCATGGAAAACATAAAAAAGTATCCACACAAAACGTACAAGTGGAGGAAAACCGCAAATTGGTACTCACAGTGTGAAACCGGAACAACACAGTTAAAAGGCAAGTAGTGGAGCATCCAACAATAACATTTATAGATGTGCAAAAGTAAATTACTCTCTGAAGCTAACTTTGAATGCAAGGACAGATCCAGTTTTAGATTTCTGAAAATCTCGACCTTTCCTTCGAACCCTTTCCTCAACCTATCAAAATATCACCAAGTAAATAATAAGTTTCAAAGGTCAGGAATATATCAGTAATAGCATGAGCTCCATCTATAAGTTTATCAACTTCATAGTCTTAGTAACAAACAGGTTAGAGTGAATTACAGCATGACCCTCTCACTCCATAGTGAAATTCATTTACATCTATCCTGCCCTTTCTATGGTTTAAATAATCAACAGTTTCCCAAGCAGCAGTAAAAGCACTGGTCCAGAAGGACCAACTTACACCTAACACTGACTTTTGGCTCCACAAAACCATATATAAAGATACTCATATGATTAGCTTGAACAATGCTTATCATGGTAATTTGCCTCTATATGGGCTTAACCAAATATAATAGGTTGACGAAGTTAATCTTACTTTCAATAGCAGTAAAATGATTGACCACAATCTATCCAAACACCCATCATTTTATTCTTATACTTGTCTACCTCGCTTTTGGAAACTAAATCCCAAAAGACTTGGTATACATATGACAAGCAATCAAATGAAACGCTCCTAAGTCAACTAATTCTAGATTCAATACTCTAAACGACATGAGTTTCATCTTAAGTTACCCGATAACATGAATAAGACCCAGAAACTTCGAACACTGAGGATGTGATAAGCATTGAAACCTTCAGATCAATAACTGATACTAGTACAACACCTGCGTGAACAGGCAATTTCATTTATTACCAAAATCTTTCTCCTTCAAGATGTGACAACCACATTGTTTGTCAATACATTAAGTTCAAAGAAAATTGTAGTTTCTATTGATTGTAGCATTTCGGGCTTCCTTCAACTGATGCAGAATCAGGTTGTATATGTGAGTTGCTAAAGATTTCAGTGGGCTGTAGTTTCTATTTGTTGTAGCATTTCGAGCTTCCTCTAATTGACACAGAATCAGGGTGTGTACAAGTTGACAAAGATTTGAGTGGGCTGTTTCTGAAACATAAAGTTCAATTTCAAGGGTATCTTCAGTTGCTTCACATGAGGAATGCAGCACTCATGATGAAGAGAACATTGCAAAATATGCTACGATACAATGCTTCATTTCTGTTTTTGATGCTCGGAAGAATGGAATGCTCAATAATTTTATCACAGGTACACATATTTCATCAGTGATCCAAACAAAATTCTTCTTATCATATGTGAAATGTACTTAAGTTGCCTATATTGCACTTGAGTGTGATGGTAGGATACTTTTCAATGTATAAACTCAGCATGGTGGAATCTTCTGTTATTTTGAAAACAAAATGGATATATAGTCACAAGACAGATGACAATAATTCAAAGATACTGAGATAGTTAAGAAAACAAAAAGAATGGTTTGACTGACGACAGTTGTAATATTCTGAAATGTAGTTAAGTTGCTTGTATTGTACTTGTGTGCGATGTTAAAATGGATATATAGTCACAAGACAGATGACAATAATTCAAAGATACTGAGATAGTTAAGAAAACAAAAAGAATGGTTTGACTGACGACAGTTGTAATATTCTGAAATGTAGTTAAGTTGCTTGTATTGTACTTGTGTGCGATGTTAGGATACTTTTCAATGTATAAGCTCAGCATGGTGGATTCTTCTGTTATTCTGAAAACAAAATGGATATATAGTCACAAGATTGATGACAATAATTCAAGATACTGAGATAGTTAAGGAAACAAAAGGAATGGTTTGACTGATGACAGTTGTAATGTTCTAAGGTACAGAGATAAGCAGAGCTTCATTAACAATTTCTCCACAAATATTCTCGTCCGTAAGAAACAGTGGAAGATAATAATCTTTTCTCCATCAAAGCTCAATAAAGGGTATCAAAAATCAGATGTGGAAACTAAATCACTATGCAGTATCAACTGCTCAGTTTCTTCTCTCAATCCCAGCTCAACAATTTCCACAATTGCAAATAGCACAAACCACATCAGTTCCTTACTTCAGTTGCAACAAAACATTACACAAAACGAAAACAGACAGCTTGCTCCAATATATTTCAGCAAAGGTAAGAACATTATCGAATCAAGACATACCCTTTTCCTCATAAGCTCTGGATTACCAATGGTATCTCCAAGAACTGCTCGAAGCTCAGCATCGTTCTTGCAAGCATCTTCCAACACTCTGTAAATTGATAAGATTGACAACCAGAATACATTAATTTCTCAAGGCAGACCTATTTTCTCTAGAATTGCAACCATAGAAACAAAAGTGGCGTACTAACTTTGCCCAAGCAGGATAGTTGTGAAGGCGGTCGTATTCCCTTTTCCTCTTCTCCTCCCGAACTTTTAACAACCTCCTTCCTCTTGCTGTTGTCCCCGACCCTTTTGAAGTTTGTCCTTCCAAAACTCCGCCATTATTATCATCTTTGTTGGTAAGATCTCTTGAATTCGGCATTGAAGCTGTCACTAAAGCTGCAGATGGATGCCTGGGGAGCCTCATACCAGTCTTTGTTATACAGTCACTGCAAAATAGCAGTCTACCATTGTTTTTGGGCATAGCTAAAATACGGGCTGCAAAACTAATCTCCATTGTTGCCCCTCTTCTTAATGTTTAGACAAAATCTTATCTGTATCTGCATAAACAATTTGACTATATCATACCCAAATCTCTAAGAAGTGATACAAATATTGGGGCAAATAATAAGAGTAGCAAAGGACAAATATTTATTTCTTTGTAAAATTCACACAACTTATGACATGAAATTACTCTATTTATAGAGTTTAAATCAATTCCACTAACTATCCCACTAACTCCACTCACTCCACTAGCAACTCCACTAAGTACTCCACTAATCCCACTAGTTATTTCACTAACTCTACTAATTAGGTAGCATAAACAAATATGATTAATTAACAACGATAAATATTTCTAACAATCCCTCCCTTAAATTGAAAGTTTATCAAACATTCAGTTTAATATGATTTATTAACTGCACAGACTCCAAGCAGTTTCCTTAATTTCTGAAACGTGGATAACTTCAATGGCTTGGTCATTATATCAGCAATCTGATCTTCACTTTTGCAGTAGAGAAAATCAATTATTCCATCTCTTGTGAGCTCCCTTAGAAAATGAAACCTCACATATATGTGTTTGGTTCTTCCATGTAGAACTGAATTTTTACAGAGCTTGATGGTAGAACTGTTGTCACAATAAATTGTAGTAGCTCCTTGCTGAAAATGCAACTCTTCAAGAATATTCCTTAACCAAATTGCTTGACAGGCACAGGCGGTTGCAGCTACATACTCTGCTTCAGTTGTTGATAACGTAACAATTGGTTGCTTTTTTGAACACCATGAAATAGCTGTTGAACCCATCATGAACACATATCTAGGCGTACTCTTTCTATCATCAGGATCGCCTGCATAGTCACTGTCAATAAAACCAAACAAATCTAATTTTTCACCATTCTTGTAAAATAATCCATACTCAATGGTTCCCTGCAAGTATTGAAGAATCCTCTCGGCAGCTAGAAGATGTGTCTCCCTTGGACTTTCCATGTATCTACTAATAAGACTTACAACATGCATAATATCAGGCCTAGTTGCTGTCAAATACATCAAACTTCCCACAATTTGCTTGTAAAGGGTGCTATCAACCCTCTTTCCTTCTGGTTCTTTGATGAGTTTTAAACCCACTTCAACTGGCGTACTAACAAAATTACAATTCGACATTTGAAATCTGTTCAGAATTTCTTGCACATATTTTCTTTGAGAGACAAAAATTCCATCAGCAGATTGCACCACTTCAATACCCAAAAAATAATGCATCTTACCAAGATCAAACATATCAAATTCAGCCATAATAGATTTCTTGAATTTCTCAAACATGGCACTATCATTCCCAGTAAAAATAAGATCATCAACATATAAGCAAACAATCAGCAATTTACCTCCATCTCCAATCTTTATGAAAAGTGTATGCTCATATGCTCATATGGACATTCCATCAGCAGATTGCACCAAAAATAGACCCAAGTTTTTCGACTATAATCATCAGTAAACGTCATAAAATAACGTTTTCCACCATTAGATGACGAATTTATGGGTCCGCATAGATCAGAGTAGACCAGCTCCAAGACATTTTCTGCTCTCACGATTTTCTTTTTGGAAAGCTATCTCGATGTTGTTTGCCAACAACACACTCTTCACAAACTTCTGAAGGAGTTGTGATTTGAGGTAAACCGGCTACCATATTTTTCTGTTGCAAAGTTTTCAGTCCATCAAAATTCAAATGTCCATAGCGAAAATGCCATAACCATGCCACATCTTTCGATTTTGTCGAGAAACATGAATGAGTCAAGTTCTGCAAATAGAGTGGGAACACATGATTTGCCGTCATCTTAACTTGAGCAATTAAGCCCAACTTTGCATCTCAAATCTGACATACACCATCTTTGATTGAAATCTCATACCCTTTTTCGAGCAACTGACCCACGCGAAGCAAATTTGTCTTTAAGTCTGGAACAAAAAGAACATCAGTAATAGTGTGGGAAGAAGAATTTTCTTTAGCTTGGATAATTACCCTTCCTTTTCCCATAACAGAAATTGTAGAGTTGTCACCAAACTTGACAGTGCTACGGAATGACTCGTCCAATTCAGAGAATGCCTTCTTATCTCCACACATGTGATTGCTGCAACCGGTGTCTAAATACCACGTGTTTTGTTGAGTTTCTTCACTCATGTGGCACACCATCAAAAGAGACACTTTTTCTTTTTTTTTTTTCTGCAAAATTAGTCCTTTCTCCATTTTGTCTATTCAAATTAGTTCGACATTCGGACTGATAATGGCCATACCTATAACATTTGTAGCATTCAATATTGGACTTGTCTGCTAACTTTGGCCTTTGATTTGTTAATGGATAGCCTCCTTGTCCTCTTCTTCTTTCTTGAAATTGATTTTCTTGGTGCTGGTCTTGTTGTTATTGGTTGCCACGATCATTATTTCCTCTGCTTCTGCCTCTGCCTCTGCCTCCTCTCCATGTTGAGTGACTTTCTGCTGAAGCCTTCAGTGCTTGCTCCTCTTTCTCTTGCTGGTTAATTTTTTGCTCATGAACCAACAAAGAACTATGCAACTCATTAATTGAAATTACATCAATATCTTTCGATTCCTCTATACAGCATACAACAAAATTAAATTTTGTTGTCATCGATCGAATAAACTTCTCGACAATGGTGACGTCCTCCAAATTTTCTCCATGGATCCTCATCTTGTTAGCGATTGCCATCGTTCTTGCGAAATAATCAGTGACCGATTCGCTTGACTTCATACGTAAAGTCTCAAGTTCGGTCCGAAGAGCTTGAAGCTGCACCCGCTTCGTTTTTGCATTTCCTTGATACTTTTTCTTCATGGAGTCCCAATTTTGTTTGGAGGTATCTTTGCTAAGAATTGTCTCCAAAATGGTGGAGAGTATAAAATTTTTTTGCAGCAATCGTGGTGGAGAGTATAATTCACAAGAATTTATAAATTTTTGTGAGGAGCATGGAATTCAAAAGCAACTTACAGCAGGTTATACGCCACAGCAGAATGGTGTTGCAGAGAGGAAGAATCGTACAATATTGAATATGGTGAGGAGCATTTTGACAAAAAGTGGTGTTCCAAAAAATTTTTGGCCTAAAGCTGTCAACTAGAGCGTTCATATATTGAACAGAAGTCCCACACTTGCTGTTAAAAATATGACGCCTGAGGAAGCATGGAGCGGACGAAAACCAACAGTGGATCACTTCAAAATTTTTGGATGCATTGCCTATGCTCATGTTCCAGAGCAAAAGAGAACAAAGCTAGATAACAAGGGGGAGAAATACATTTTTCTTGGTGTTAGTGATCAATCCAAAGCTTATAAGCTGTATAATCCTATCACCAAGAAAATTGTCATCAGTCGAGATGTAATTTTTTATGAGGAAATTTTTTTGCCATGGAGCAGCAATATTATTAAACGACAAATACCTGCTAATTTTGATGGAGTTGATGAAGAAAATAGGCTGCAGTTGACAGAACAAATTCCACCAAATGGTCTAGATAATGTATCAAATTCCCAAATAGTAGCAGAAGATGAAGGACAGCCTCAACGTATTAGAAAAAGACCTGCATGGATGATTGATTATGAGGTAACTGGAATTGATCGATCTGAAAACCCACTTACATATTTTGCACTGTTTTCCGATTGTGATCCTACAATTTTTGAAGAAGCTATCAAAGATTTTAAGTGGCAGAAAGCAATGGATGAAGAAATTGCAGCTATTGAATGAAATAACACTTGGGAGTTAATCAATCTTCCAGAAGGACAAAAATCTATAGGTGTCAAGTGGGTGTACAAGACGAAATTTAAGGAGAATGGAGAAGTTGACAAGTACAAGGCACGTCTGGTAGCTAAAGGCTATAAGCAAGAGTTTGGAGTGGATTATGGAGAAGTCTTTGCTCCAGTCGCAAGGCATGACACGATTAGGATGGTGATAGCATTGGCAGCACAAAATTCATGGCCTATCTTCCAATTGGATGTGAAATCAGCATTTTTACATGGTGATTTACAGGAACAGGTATTTATTGATCAACCTCCTGGTTATGTGAAGGTTGGAAGTGAACATAAGGTATACAAACTCAAGAAAGCATTATACTGGTTAAAACAAGCCCCACGTGCTTGGTATAGTCATATAGATGCTTATTTTTCTAAGGAGGGATTTAAGAAATGTCCATATGAGCATACACTTTTCATAAAGATTGGAGATGGAGGTAAATTGCTGATTGTTTGCTTATATGTTGATGATCTTATTTTTACTGGGAATGATAGTGCCATGTTTGAGAAATTCAAGAAATCTATGATGGCTGAATTTGATATGTCTGATCTTGGAAAAATGTATTATTTTTATGGATTTGCCTGCTTCCTTTTCGACAAGAGTCATGAAATTTTTGAACGCTGAAAATGCTTCAGATTTTTCCTGCAAAAAATAGACCCAAGTTTTTCTACTATAATCATCAGTAAACGTCATAAAATAATGTTTTCCACCATTAGATGACGGATTTATGGGTCCGCATAGATAAGAGAGGACCAGCTCCAAGACATTTTTTTCTCTCCACGATTTTCCTTTTGAAAAGCTATCTCGATGTTGTTTGCCAACAACACACTCTTCACAAACTTCTGAAGGAGTTGTGATTTGAGGTAAACTAGCTACCATATTTTTCTGCTGCAAAGTTTTCAGTCCACCAAAATTCAAATGTCCATAGCGAAAATGCCATAACCATGCCACATCTTTCAATTTTGTCGAGAAATATGAATGAGCCATGTTCTGCAAATAGAGTGGGAACATACGATTTGTTGTCATCTTAACTTGAGCAATTAAGCCCAACTTTGCATCTCAAATCTGACATACACCATCTTTGATTGAAATCTCGTACCCTTTTTCTAGCAACTGACCCACGCTAAGCAAATTTGTCTTTAAGTCTGGAACAAAAAGAACATCAGTAATAGTGTGGGTAGAAGAATTTTCTTTAGCTTGGATAATTACCCTTCCTTTTCCTATAACAGAAATTGTAGAGTTGTCACCAAACTTGACAGTGCTACGGAATGATTCATCCAATTCAGAGAATGCCTTCTTATCTCCACACATGTGATTGCTGCAACCGGTGTCTAAATACCACGTGTTTTGTTGAGTTTCTTCACTCATGTGGCACACCATCAAAAGAGACACTTTTTCTTTTTTTTTTTCTGCAAAATTAGTCCTTTCTCCATTTTGTCTATTCAAATTAGTTCGACATTCGGACTGATAATGGCCATACCTATGACATTTGTAGCATTCAACATTGGACTTGTCTGCTAACTTTGGCCTTTGATTTGTTAAAGGATAGCCTCCTTGTCATCTTCTTCTTTCTTGAAATTGATTTTCTTGGTGCTGGTTTTGTTGTTGTTGGTTGCTACGATCATTATTTCCTCTGCCTCTGCCTCTGCCTCCTCTCCATGTTGAGTGACTTTCTGCTGAAGCCTTCAGTGCTTGCTCCTCTTTCTCTTGCTGGTTAATTTTTTGCTCATGAACTAACAAAGAACTCTACAACTCATTAATTGAAATTGCATCAATATCTTTCGATTCCTCTATACAGCATACAACAAAATTAAATTTTGTTGTCATCGATCGAAGAATCTTTTCGACAATGGTGACGTCCTCCAAATTTTCTCCATGGATCCTCATCTTGTTAGCGATTGCCATCGTTCTTGCGAAATAATCAGTGACCGATTCGCTTGACTTCATGCATAAAGTCTCAAATTCGGTCCGAAGAGCTTGAAGTTGTACCCGCTTCGCCTTTGCATTTCCTTGATACTTTTTCTTCATGGAGTCCCAAATTTGTTTGGAGGTATCTTTGCTAAAAATTGTCTCCAAAATGGCCTGATCAATAGTTTGAAAAAGATAATTTTTGGTTTTAAGATCTTTCAGTTTCAATACTTCCAACTCCATTTTCTACACCTCTGACAATATTTCTCCAGCTGTTGGCTCTGCTACTCCAAATTCGACAACCTGCCAATACTTCTTGGATTTCAAGAAGTTCTCCATTAGTATGCTCCAATGATCATAGTGACCGTCAAAGCGAGAAATTGCTGGCTACACAAAATTGTCAGTGGCCATCGTAATTTACCAACACAATTCTCACAACTCACTTTTGTTTTCACTCACAAGCCTAACTCTGGTACCACTGATACAAATATTGAGGCAAATAATAAGAGAAGCAAAGGACAAATGTTTATTTCTTTGTAAAACTCACACAACTTATAACATGAAATTACTCTATTTATAGAGTTTAAACCAACTCCACTAACTATCCCACTAACTCCATTAACTATCCCAATAACGCCACTCACTCCACTAGCAACTCCACTAACTCCACTAGGTACTCCACTAATCCCACTAGTTATTCCACTAACTCTACTAATTATGTAGCATAAACAAATATGATTAATTAACAATGGTAAATATTTCTAACAAGAAGCACCTAGCTACAGCAAAAACTAAAGGAAAAAAAATCCACCAAAAATTATGTCCTTAAACCTGAAACAGGATGGCGTGAAAATAAAAGGTACATTAAAGAAAAAGGGACAAAACACCTATCGTTTTTGGAAAAAAAAAAGGGACAAGAAAATGAAATAAGTAAAAATAAATAAATAAATGAGACATCATAAGTGACAAGCCTATGCCGCACAGGGACTAGATCATTTATTCTAAAGTGAAAAATCGAAAGTATTTGGAACTTAATTTGACAAATTGAAAAGCTGACTGAACTAATGATTGGCCAACAGCCTCTTGGTACTAAGGGTGTTATCGAGCCGAGTCGACTTTGAGTAGCACCATACTTAAGCTCGAACTAGATCACAATCAGTGCTACTTGAGCTTGAGTTCGAGCTTGAACGAGTAAATAAATTTGGACTTGAGCTTGACTCAATAAAATAAAATTAAACTCGAACTTGACTCGTTTGAGTTCGAGTAAATCAAACCCGATCTACTCGAGTTCGAGCTCGAGTTTTGAACTAAACCTATAAAATTTTTCTCAAAATATATAATATGAATATAATATAAATATATAATATAAATATAATATGAAAACTCGATTAAACTCATCGAGCACTTGAATATTTATTTTTAGAGCTCGAACTCGACTCGTTGAATATAACGAGTAGCTCGAGCTCGGTTTGACTAAGCTCGAATCAAGCTTTTGACCAAGGCGCTCGCTCTATCATGGATGCTGGTGCAACAAAGTTTGATTGCACCCCTACTTGGTACCACCAAGACTTAAATGTCTTTGGTGGCGTGGAAGTTTAAGGATTTAATCCTTACCTTCCACCTTGTCATTTTATTGTAGTTGTCATTTAATTGTGACTTTTTCCGACAGAAGAATTTTGTTCCTTTCCTTAAACCATGTTAGAGTAGATTATACAAATATTATCATTGCGATAAAAAAAAGACTGAACTAATGATTGGATTACTCTAATACTATGGATCTAATTGAAAAACTTTAAACTAAACAAGGGGGTTAAAATGTAAAATCCTAAAATTTGGGGGTCAAACTATGAAGCAAGGGAAAAGCTAAAGGACAACAGTTTCAACTTTCAGGACTTAGTTTGGTTTGCGTGTTTTGAAATTCGAACCAGATTGACCAATGGAACTGCAAACGGGCCATGTCCTCAATTCAATTTAATTGTTGACCACAAAATTTAATTATTGATAAAAATCGAGTGGTTCGATTAGAGTTATTAACTTTTTTTTTATTTTTCTAGAATAAATATTTCAACTTTATTCACATATTTAATATTAAAATAAATAAATAATGATTAAACATTTGAACAGGGGTTAAATCGATCAAGCCACTAAAATCGCAAACCGAAAGGTCTTCCAGTTCATTCCCGGTCTGAATTTAAAAACATTGACAAAACACAAGAATGCCACATCTGGCCAGCCTAACACTCGCTGAAATTTCATTCTTTCTTGATCAAACTCACGCACAAAAAATAACTACGAAAAAGGAACAGAACACCAAATAGAACAAAAACATAAATAAATTAACAAAATATCTATCAACTTCTCTCCTCTTTAGCCAGCAAACTCATGGGTTTCTGCCAACATTAGACTAGCTAGAATTCCTCTCCATGGGCGTTCATCCTCAGCAATGTCGTCCCATTAGCTTAGGTTTTTTGTTTGAGCATTTTCACAAACGAGTTCAGGGCATTTTGGAGATGGAACTTTCTTCTTCCAAAGTTGTTTCTGGCCTACCCGAAATTGCTGCCATGGTCTTAACCTATGCCAAGCGTACTTTAATGATACAAATTATTTACATTTTTTTATATAATATTGAGGAATGAGAATTTTGTTAGTTTCCTTCTGGAAGTTAATCTTCTCTAATAACTCTAATCGAACTACTCGAACCACTTTAATCTTCTAGAATTTCATCTACACAGCTTCAAGGAAAAGGCTGTATAGATGAAATTGCCCCTCAAAATTTTACTTTCCGTCTCTTCTAATGGCATAAGTATACAGAGTGACCAAAACGATACAGATTTATTAGTTTAGTGATATTTTTTACTAATAAAAAAGTTTAGTGATCAAAACCGTTACCTCGCAATAGTTTAGTGACATTTCGCTTAATTTGCTCTTTATGTTATCTCTTTTCTACCCAGCTTAACTAAGAAGAGAGTAATTTCAATGAGTTCTTTGAGAAAATATGCACTCTCTCCCAACTTTTTAATATAACATTCTTCGTCCTTCTCTAATCTCTACAGCTATTCCTAATTGAAGAAGCGCGGAGCTTCCCCGGACCGAGCTGACCTGACGAGCTCGGCGTGCTGATGAGGAGAACTAGCCCAACCCTGCTGATGTGTGCATGAACCAGGGCCCAGTCCAAGTCCCATTGGGCCCAGTCACACGTGCACGGGCCAAGCTCTTCAAAGAATCCCTCCAAGGCCTTGTTCGAGTTGTCCACGATCAACATGGAGGTTATAGAGATATTGAAGGCTTGGAAAGGAACCATCAAGCAACTTACACTTTGGTCCAAGTCCAGGAAGACTCCAGTGGGCCTCCTTACGAATCGGCCGAATAGGGCCTTAGTCGTTGTTTTTCCTATTTAGTTGGACTAGTGTTTCGTAGAAGGTATGGGCCGGCCCACCTTGAAGACAAGATAGCCGACCCTTCCTTTAAGTCTCTTTAGGGTTTCCGTTATTTTATTGAGCCTATAAATAGGCTAGCCTTGTAAGGTTAAAAACTAGTTTTTGATTAATATAATTCTTGGTGCATTCGTTTTCTTTCATAAAGAATTCGTGCCTTTTAACTTGCTTGGCAAGGGTTATTGAGCAATCTCGCGTCCTGTCCTTGATTGTTCATCCGACCTATTCCCCTGGAGTATTCACCTTCATCGGAGTGTCGTCTACCACCTCCAATCAAATCGAGTTGTCCGTTTGAGTAGAGGTTCCGCAAACCAAGCATAGGACATCCCCGCTAGATCCTTGGGCAAACGTGCTACGTGTCTCGACCGTGGATCGAGGAACGTATCAGTTGGCTTCAGAGCTTTGGTGGAGGTATCTCCGTTATATCCGTTGTCTTGTCTTAGTTTTCCTTAAATTTTCTGCTGCCTTGTTTGTTAAAAAAAATTTCTGTCGTTAGCTTTGTTACTTGAAATTCTGGTCGTTGTTCTTGTTTTTTTTTTACGTATCCATATTTGTTCGTTTAGTGTCTGCAAGTCTATCCGTTGCTGCTTTGATTAGTCAAAAAAAAAAGAACAAACAAACCAAATCTGTTTGCATCGCTTGTCAAAATTCTGTCCGTAGTTCTTGTCCTTTTGTCGCGTAAATTTCTGGACAGTTGTGCGTTATTGTTGCTAGTCCCAATCTGCCCAGAATTCATACCCTTGTGGTATCCATTCAACCCAGCAAATTAGTCATAGCCGAACCTGCAAAAAAAAAAAAAAAAGAAAAAAAAAGAAAAACAAAACAGGCGCGGCTAGGGTTTTGCGACTAGGGTTTTGTTGTTTGTCCGAATCTGTCCAAGTAGTTATTGATTATCCAAGTTGTTTGCTTACCTTGTCTAAACTGATTTGGGGGTAAAAACTTGTTGGGTTGGTGAATCTTGAATAGCACCCGCAAGGTTTGTAGGGTTCTTGAAGTTCTTGAACACTTTCTTGAATTTCTTGAAAGTCTTGGAGAAACTTTGTTAGTTTGAGGGAGTAGGGTGGTGCGTTCTTGTGTGTTTCGGGCAGACCTTGTTTCTGGGATTGTTTTTACTCATTCGGCCAGGTGTAGTCTATTACCAAGTGGAAAAAAAAAGAACGAAACAAAACAAAAGAAAACAGAACCGAAGAGAAAAAAAAAGAGCAATCGGGTAGCAAGAAGGAACAAGAGAGAACGCTGCACTTTTTTTACCGAATCTGTCTTATTGCATCACATACCCAAACCAGAAAATTACATCAAGGAAAGGAAGTTAAAAGTTTTGGCCTACCTCTTCTTGAAATTCTTGGTTACCTTGAGCCTTGATCACTTAAACAACCTTCGTTTGTGGTTCTTGATTATCTTGAACTTTAAACAACTGCACCTCTTTTCGAATAAAAAGTTGCTTGTATGACCTTGCATCCATACGGGGTTTCCTTGGTTTAGGAGTGAACTTCGCAGGTGTTTCTTGAGCACAACCCTTGGGGGATTCTTGAGTAACATCACTCGCATGGCCTTGGGAGTCCATTAGGAGCCGAATTTCTGGAACAATAAAAACCAAATCTGTCTTGAATTTCTGGAGCAATAAACACCAAATCTGTCTTGTAGGAGAGAGGGCCGAATTGCTGGTTCTTGGGGTAGAGAGGGTGTCGAACTCCTTGGGTAAAGAAAGCGGCTGTGAGAGGAAAGAAATCTGGAAATTCGAGTAGTCCAATTCTGGTTTGTGTTGTGAGCATAGTAGGCGGCTACTTAAGAGGGTTTCTAGGGTTTCTTGTAGCCGACTTTAGGAAGGGAATAAGAGGGAGGAATTCTGGAAATTTTAGGGTTCCAAATCTGGTTGGTGTTGAGAGTAAAGTGTGCGGCTGCCAAGTGGGATTTGAACCAACCTTGGGGTGGTTTTGAGAGGGAAATTTCTGGAAGCTTGCGGGTAAGAGAGAGGAGGAACCGAATTTGTCTTGAGAGGAATTAGGAAGTTTCCAACTCCAACTTGTTCTCCCACTTCGTTTAGGAGACTAAGCAATATACTTGGATAACTCTTGGACACCTCTTATATTTTCTCCTCTATCTTAGGAACTATCCTATATTCTCTCCTCCATTTTAGGATACACTCCTATATTCTCTCATCCGCTTTAGGAAACCACTCCTACATCTTAGGATTCTTAGAGTTTCCTTTCTTGGCAATACTTTCCAAACCTGTCCACCACCTTTAAGCTTTCCCAAAACCGTCCTTCCCTTCACCCAAAAAAACAAAGAATTCTTGTGTACTCTTGTAGGGAAACGTTGGTGACAATTACTGGACTCGAGCAACATTTCTCAACTACCTCATCCAACAGGTAAAGGTACTTGGTAAGTTTTCTAGAGTGACTTGAGCACTACACGAGCGCGAGAGATACACTAAGGGAGCGAAGTGCGGTTACACTTGCACTTCTTTGCTTGTTTCTAATCTTTTTGCAGGTCTACAAGAAAGACATGGAGCAACACCAAGCAACCACCGATACCTCATTATTATTCGCCGCAATGAAAAATGAGCTCAGGCGAATCAGTGAGCAACAAATGGAGACATTACACACTCGTTTTGACGAGTTGTCCAGGAGCCTTACACGGGGCTCTCGTTCTAGGTCCTATAACCGGAGTAACCATGGCACCAAAGAAACAAATGGCGAAGACTACTCCGCTAGTGAGGACGAGGAACGACCCGAGAGGCCTACAAGGGACATGCCCAAAAACGAAATCAAGGGGCTTAAAATTCAAGTTCCCGCTTTCAAAGGCAAAAGTGACCCTAAGGCTTACTTGGAGTGGGAAGGCCGCATCGAGATGGTCTTCGACTGCTACGACTATAGCAAGGAACAAAAAGTGAAGGTTGCCACCGTAGGGTTCACCGACTACGCACTAGTCTGGTGGGACCAAGTGAGGACCACGAGGAGGAGGATGGGAGAACCACGTGTCCGGACTTGGCGAGAAGTCAAGGCACTAATGCGCAAGCGATTTGTTCCTAGCTACTACAATCGGGATCTCCACTCTAAGCTTCAAACACTCACGCAAGGCAACATGAGTGTGGAGGATTACCACAAAGAAATCGAGATGGCCATGATGAGGGCCAACATTCAAGAAGACAATGAAACCACAATGGCTAGGTTTCTTAGGGGCCTCAATCCTGACCTTCATGATGCCTTGGAGCTTCAACATTACTTGGACATGCACGACCTTCTAGAACTCGCCATTAAGGCCGAACGGGGGAAGAAATTAGACGGGGAGCCCGTACTTTCCAATCTTCTACCACCACCTCGTGGAAAGGCAACCAACCACGAAGAGTGACCCACGAAGCTGGAAATGCGACAACACCAACCTATTCTAACCGTTTCCAAGGTAATGCTTCTACCCGTAATGCCTATTCTACTCCTAACAAGGTTTCTGATGTGTCCAGGTCTACTTCTAAGGCACCGCAAGAAACTCCTAAAGCTAGGAATAGGGACATCAAATGCTTTAAGTGCCAAGGGTTTGGGCATATTCAATCTCAATGTCCAAACTAACGGGTAATGCTGATAACTCACAATGGCGAAATCGTGTCGGATGATGACGAATGTGATGACATGCCCGAACTAGTAGAAGATGACTGCCTGGAAGAAGAGCCAGCTGGGGAGGCTTGCTCACCTACACGAAGAGAAGTAGGTTGCCTAGTAGCACGACGAGTGCTAACCGCCCGCGTCAAGGAGGATGAGCAGCTACAACGCGAAAACCTATTCTACACCCGCTGTAAGGTAGGAGACAAAGTATGTAGTCTCATCATCGACGGTGGGAGTTGCACGAACGTGGCCAGTTTGCTCATGGTTGAAAGTCTAGGACTCACTACTTCCCGGCATCCACATCCTTACCGCCTCCAATGGCTAAGTGAGGATGGTGAAGTACGAGTCTTCAAACAAGTACGCATTCCCTTCTCCATTGGTACTTACATTGATGAAATCGTGTGCGACGTGGTACCAATGCATGCTACACATATCATCTTGGGAAGGCCCTGGCAATTTGACAAACACGTCACATTCGATGGAAGAGCAAATAAGTACACGCTTTTGCACGATGGCAAACGTAAGGTCCTTACACCTCTCACACCTGCACAAGTTTATGAGGACCAACTACTATTGCAAAGGGAGTGTGAACAAGACCGACAAAGGAGGAAACTCAAGGCGGTCGACCCTGGTCAAGGCTCCACGTCTACGAATGAGCCATCAACCAAGGGTCAAGGGAGCACACCTAGGGGTCTACGCGACAAACCACCTGCCGCACCTCCCACTAGGAAGCATAACATGATTATTAAGGCTAAAGATGTTAGAAAAGTGGTGAACTCTAATCAGCCTATACTTCTCATGATTTGCAAGCAAATGCTCTTGGATGTTGCTGAGCTCGACAAGGCGTTGCCTGCAAGCATAGTTGCTCTTTTGCAGAAATTTGAGGATGTTTTTCCTGACGAGGTCCCTGATGGCTTACCACCCATTCGGGGAATTGAACACCAAATCGACCTCGTTCCTAGAGCACCATTACCCAACAAACCTGCCTACCGCATGGGCCCCGAGGAGACTAAGGAGCTTCAAAGGCAAGTAGATGGCCTGTTAGGTAAGGGATGGGTAAAGGAGAGTCTAAGTCCCTGCGCTGTGCCTGTGGTTCTTGTCCCCAAAAAGGATGGCACTTGGCGCATGTGCACTGACTGCCGGGCTGTAAATGCTATCACTGTCAAATATCGGCATCCCATTCCTAGGCTTGATGATATGTTGGATGAACTCGATGGCGCTATTATTTTCACCAAAATTGACTTGAGGAGTGGCTATCATCAAATTAGGATGAAGGAAGGCGATGAATGGAAGACAGCCTTCAAAACCAAACATGGTCTCTATGAGTGGTTAGTTATGCCTTTTGACTTGACTAACGCCCCTAGCACCTTCATGCGCCTCATGAACCATGTTTTGAGACATTTTATTGGTAAATTTGTCATTGTTTACTTTGATGACATTCTGATCTATAGTCGTAGTGAGCATGAGCACCTGGAGCATGTAAGATTAGTTCTCGAGGCACTTCGACAGGCGCGTCTATACGCTAACCTCAAAAAGTGCACCTTTTGTACTAACGAGCTTGTGTTTCTAGGCTATGTCGTGAGTTCGCAGGGCATCAAGGTGGACAAGTCCAAGATTGAGGCCATCGAGCAATGGCCAACCCCTACATCCGTCCCTGACGTGCGCAGCTTTCTTGGATTGGCGGGCTTTTATCGGCGATTTGTCAAAAACTTTAGCACTATTGCCGCCCCGTTGACCGCCGTGACAAAGAAGGATGACAAGTTCCATTGGGGGGAATCCCAAGAACAAGCGTTCCTCGCCCTTAAGGACACACTCACCCATGCACCTGTGTTAGCATTACCAAACTTTAACAAGACCTTTGAAATTGACTGTGATGCTTCTAGTGTAGGTATTGGCGCAGTCCTCATGCAAGACAAGAGACCGTGTGCCTTCTTTAGCGAGAAATTGGGAGGAGCTGCACTCAACTATCCCACGTACGACAAGGAGTTGTACGCCTTAGTGAGGGCCTTGGAGACCTGGCAACACTACCTTCGGCCTCGGGAGTTCGTGATACATACCGATCACGAGTCATTGAAGTACCTCAAAGGTCAACCCAAGCTAAGCAAGAGACATGCCAAGTGGGTAAGCTTCATTGACACTTTCTCCTATGTGATTAAATATAAGACTGGCAAGACGAATGTGGTAGCTGACGCCTTGTCACGTAGACACTCCTTGCTTGCCTGTCTTGATGCCAAATTGCTTGGGTTCGAAATGATTAAGGACCTCTACACTAATGATCATGACTTTGGTGATATCTATGCCGTGTGTGTTAAGAATCCGCATGGAAAGTACTTTTTGCATGATGGATTTCTATTCCATGTAGATAAACTGTGTGTGCCTAACTCTTCCATTCGTGATCTTTTGATTCGAGAGGCACATAGTGGTGGTCTCATGGGCCACTTCGGCATTGCCAAGACACTGGCTATGTTGCAAGAGCACTTTTACTGGCCCCATATGCGTAGGGATGTTGAACGCATGGTTGGTAGGTGTGCTACTTGTCACAAGGCAAAGTCCAAAACAAATCCATATGGCTTGTATACCCCATTACCTATCCCTCACCATCCCTGGGTTGACTTGTCTATGGACTTTGTTCTAGGTTTGCCTAGATCGCCAAGAGGTAATGACTCCATTTTTGTGGTGGTTGATAGGTTTTCTAAGATGGCTCATTTTATTCCATGTCACAAAACTGACGATGCATCTCATATTGCTACTCTATTCTTCAAAGAAATAGTCCGTCTGCATGGTATGCCTAGGACCATTGTTAGTGATAGGGATGTGAAATTTCTGAGTTATTTTTGGAAGATTCTGTGGTCTAAACTTGGCACTCGGTTACTATTCTCCACCACCAGTCATCCACAAAGCGATGGACAAACTGAAGTTGTCAATCGCACACTTGGCACACTACTTCGGGTATTGATTAAAAAGAATCTTAAGACTTGGGAAGAGTGTTTGCCTCATGTTGAATTCGCCTACAATCGAGTTGTTCATAGTGCTACACACTACTCACCTTTTGAGATTGTTTATGGCTTTAACCCGCTAACCCCTCTTGATTTAGTACCCTTACCTTCCTCTGAGCACACAAGCTTAGATGGAAAAAAGAAGGCCGATTTTGTGCGCAGGTTACATGAAGCCGTTCGAGCAAACATTGAAAGGCGTACTCAGCAATACACCTAGCAGGCTAACAAGCACCGCCGCAAAATGATCTTCGAGCCTGGTGATTGGGTCTGGTTACACTTACGCAAAGAGAGGTTCCCCAAGCAGCGACAAAGCAAATTATCCCCCAGAGGGGATGGACCTTTTCGTGTGCTCCACCGGGTTAATGACAACGCCTACAAATTGGAGCTACCTAGGGAGTACAATGTTAGCGCGACCTTCAATGTCGCAGACTTGAGCCCGTTTCTTGGTGAGGAGGATCCAGATTTGAGGGCAAATCCTTCACAAGAGGAGGGGACTGATGTGTGCATGAACCAGGGTCCAGTCCAAGTCCCATTGGGCCCAGTCACACGTGCACGGGCCAAGCTCTTCAAAGAATCCCTCCAAGGCCTTGTTCGAGTTGTCCACGATCAACATGGAGGCTATAGAGATATTGAAGGCTTGGAAAGGAACCATCAAGCAACTTACACTTTGGTCCAAGCCCAGGAAGACTCCAGTGGGCCTCCTTACGAATCGGCCGAATAGGGCCTTAGTCGTTGTTTTTCCTATTTAGTTGGACTAGTGTTTCGTAGAAGGTATGGGCCGGCCCACCTTGAAGACAAGATAGCCGACCCTTCCTTTAAGTCTCTTTAGGGTTTCCGTTATTTTATTGAGCCTATAAATAGGCTAGCCTTGTAAGGTTAAAAACTAGTTTTTGATTAATATAATTCTTGGTGCATTCGTTTTCTTTCATAAAGAATTCGTGCCTTTTAACTTGCTTGGCAAGGGTTATTGAGCAATCTCGCGTCCTGTCCTTGATTGTTCATCCGACCTATTCCCCTGGAGTATTCACCTTCATCGGAGTGTCGTCTACTACCTCCAATCAAATCGAGTTGTCCGTTTGAGTAGAGGTTCCGCAAACCAAGTGTAGGACATCCCCGCTAGATCCTTGGGCAAACGTGCTACGTGTCTCGACCGTGGATCGAGGAACGTATCACCTGCAAAACAAACAGGAAGTAGTCTCTTGGGAGACTAACCGGGGAGCCCCAAGGTGGTCCCCGAGGGCATTCCGACGGTCAAGTTAGTTTTCCGGTGAGTGAAGTTCACGGGAAGTAAAGCAGTCGAGAGCAGTTTGCCAATAGTGAGCATACCTTGTGTAGTTGGTGTGCGTTACCATTTATACCTACTCTAGAGTCCGACCTCCATACGTTTCGGGACTTGCCCGGTATGACCCCAATCCCGCGCCGGAGGGGGATTCTCCCCGCCCTCTGTGGGATTGTTCCCTGGACCCTTCCGGAGCCCTAGTGGCTGTGTGTCCCAGGTCGGTTGTCCGGGGCCTGGGGTCCAGGCCCAACTCTCCCCTTCCTGGGCTGCCACGTGTCTAGGCTTAGGACGGGGCCTCCGCACTAGCCCCCTAGATTAGGTTGGGCTTCCAGGCAGACCTAATCTACACCTCTGCCACGTGGGAGACCAGCACCGTGCACCATCCTGCCAGGGTCACCTCTGGCACAATGCTGTCACCAAAAAGTTGCGCCCCTGTCCTTTCAGTTGTCGCGTCCCTTTGGTCTCCGTACCGTTCTTAAATGCATTCACATGGGGACGGTTCAATTTCAAACAACCGTTTTCCCCCCATTTCTCCCTCTATAAATAAGGGTCATCAGATTTCACTCGACTCTATTTGCCATTTTCTCCTTCCTTCGTGCATTTTCAATTCCCAGCAACAAGGCTTCCGCCTTCCAGTGCCCAGTTTCTGGCGATTCCCCCATCTTTCCAGTCATCAGTAAGTCCTTTTCCTTCTTCTTCCGCACTCTCCTGCCACTTTCTGCTTTTTATGTCGGATCGTTCCAGTATTACTTCCACCGTATCCCAAATTCCGGCCCGTTGCAGAGCCCCCAGAATCCTCATTTCTTCACCGTCTTCGTCCTCATCTTCATCGTTGCCTCCTCCTCCCCCTTTCTCTTCTTCTTCTGCCTCTAATTCTCACTTTCCCATTCCTGACCTGCTCGAACCCATTGATATCGAGGCAGTGGCCGAGCTGGCCGGATCCTTTTCTATTCCTCCGGCCTTTGAGCCGAGGGCTGCCGGGCCCAACGACCGAGCTAGCCGACGCCCCTCCGGCTTTGTAGTCATCTATAGAGAGCAGCTGATCGCAGGGCTCCGTCTTCCAATTCCTCCAACCCTGGTTGAGATTCTGAACTATTGGGGGCTCAGGATCACCCAAGTCCACCCCAACTCGATCAGGATCATTATTAGATTCCTGATCTATTGCCAGATCTGCGCCATCCCCTATTCTCTCTCCCTCTTCCGAGCCTCTTACACCCTCAAACTCTCCCTTCCTGGGTGGTACTATTTCTCCCGCCGAACTGCTAACAAAGGTCGGGGCCGGAAGGGCACCCAGGATCTTCTCTTCGGGGTCCCCTCTTCCATAAAGAACTGGAAGGGGGACTTCTTCTTTATTAAATCCATGCATTTTCCCCCCAATGTGTGGAAGGTCGGGGAGGTCGACTCCGACCCCTATCTGGAGGACCTGGACCCCGTATCTCTCGGCCAACTGGTGAGCTCCAAGGTGAAACTCTATGCCGCCAAGTTCTCCACCGAGTAGATCTCTGCGGCCGGGCTGATGGGGACGTTGTCCGGGTCCCCTGGAGAGGTGGTGGCCTCCCTTACCGACCTCGAAGCCTGTAACGCCGACTCTATCCCTGTAGCTCGTTGTATTTACATATATATATATATTATATTTTTCCCTACTGACCTATTTTGGTCGACCTGGCTATGTTTGCTGCAGTGAAGAGGCTCTCCAAACTGCTGGGCGCGCCTACCGTGGAGGTCGCCCCCACCCCTCAGCCGGAGGCTGCTAAGGAAGCCTCAGGAGCGTCTCCGGCCCCAGGGGGCGGCTCAGTCCCCCAGAAAGAAACGTCACACTCCTCCCCTTCCAAGCAGGTCGCCAGCAAGAAAAAGGCGACCGGGTAGAAGAGGGGCCGAGGGGACGAGCCCCCCAACCTGCGAAGAAGCTCGCGCTAGCGCAGCCTCCCCCCCTCCAGTTGACATCGGGGGGACCTGTCCACCTCCAAGCACTCGTTGCTGAGGCAGACAAATACACAATTGGCCTCAACACTAATCTTTTTCTCTTCTAATTTTTTTCGATAGGTTTTAATTCTTGATAAGTCTACCTCAACAAATTTCTCTCATCCTGTTTACTGCCCTCTTTACCACCCTATAAGCCTAAGTCTAGTCTTTTATGTATCAACTGTTATTGTTAGAAGTCACAGCTATGCAAGTCATTTATCTATTTATCATAATCTTTTTCTAATTAAATTCCAAATGTATAATTATGCTTATAATTTAAATCTATATATGTGCTTGATTAGACAAAAAATTACTCTTCAGTTTGTATTTGTCACATTATTACACATAGAGATATATCAAGAAGGTTTCTTTATTGTTTCTGAAATTTGTGTAGATTCTCAATAATAATTTTTTTTACCACTTATCAATTTGCTTATTTTTTATGTGTAGTTAGTTTTAGAAAGTTTTAACCAAATCTTTTAGGGATGTTTTATTTCTAATGATAAAGATCGCATGATTATGTGACATGTGCTTAAGTATCAAGTTTTTTTTTTTTAATTTCTCGGATGTAATGTATTTCCAAAGTTTGTAATGGTGCTTGCTGCAGATTTTCTCACAGTTTCATGACACATTAAGTTCCTCAATTCCAATTCACGTAGTATAACAAGTCTAATTTAATTGGTCATTTTCTTTATCTATTCAAATTATGTTTGGATGTCTAAAATTTTAGAATCTCAATTTCATTTTTTCTCAAACACCAAAAAAATGACGCCTTAGAATCTTCTCGTTCTCGGCGAAGTTCTATAACATTATCTAAGTTCTCCTATTCCCTATTTGGGTAAAATTTTGTACGAAGACAGTGGATTTGCTTACGCTTGTTAAGAAGGCTACTGGAAGGAAGCGTGAGGGGTCTTTTTGGCACTAAAAACGTTGTCTCATTCTTTTGTTGCTTTGTCAAATTATTTGTTAAATACAAATACAAAAGATGTTGTAAAGTTTTACTTTACGTGTACTCTGTCTATTGTCTTTTCTGCATAATATTTAGTCTTATCATTGTTCTCGATATTGATTATATGTTGCCTGTCTACTAGGTGGGTTCTTTTCGAATATCCACTACTATATTCTCTATGTATGTATGTGTATGTATATATGTAATTTTGGGGTCCCGGAGAACTTGACTTGCTTTGCCCTTGTATGAATTGGCCCGTTACAAGTTCTCCTAAACCCAAACAATATCAGTATTCATACCTAGCGACTTATAGTACATAAGATCCTTCCAAGGTGTAACAAATTCTCCCTGGTTTCATTCAGCATCCTGATTATTATATTGATAGGATCACCTTCAATGATGCAATTGTTCAAATTTAGATGCACGCAGAAGAACATAGCTTATCTGCTGCCTTCAACTCGACCACTTCAGGAGAAGGTAGGCTATGAAATCTTTTGGACAATTGTGCTACAAAATTACGTTCATTGATCCCTCGCAATAACTCCAACGCCATGCATCCTCAAATGACAAAAATATTCCGCCCCATCAAAGTTCACCATGATTGAGCAGGACAAGGTGCTTGCCATGAAATCATCTTACAATGCTCATTGGTGAGCTCTGCTGTAGAATTAATCATTTGCATGCACACTCTTTATCCAATGTAAATAATTAAATCCCCAATTTACAAGTTGCAAAGGACATTTACAACTACCATTATGCATCTTTTCATTTCTACTACCCCAAATACCCCAATAGAGAACCACAAATATCAAAAGTTGACCTTCCATCAACCAAAAAATAGCCTCCTTCAGCCAACTAGCGCCATTCAGATGCTTGAGAGATGTAAACTTTGTCGAACAAAAGAAACAAATCAAATAGCCATCTACTCTGTGGGATTCAAGATTACTAGCATTGGGTAGAATATCCATACGGCACCTCTCCAAAGGACAGGTTTGATCTTATTTGGTGCAATGTTTTGAAACCCGGACCGGACCGGCCGGTTCGACCGCGAACCGGCCATGGCACAGGTCCGATTCAATGTCATAGTTGACTTTGTCAGAAAATCGGTCAAGAACCGGTCGAACCATAAAAACCGCAATTGAACCGCTATTGAACCGGTTTTCAACCTTTTTTTTTTTTTTTTTTTTTTGCAAAATGCAACTATCAAGATTCAAACTCAAGACCTTTGTAATAGAAAACCAATGTATTTACCGTTACACCATCACATCCTATTAGTTTTTTTTGATAACTTATTTATATAAAACAAACACTCATATTTCTTTTTTCCATTTTTCTTACAAAATTTCATCCTCTCATGGCTCTTTCTTTTTAATTTTCAACTCTCTCGCTCTCTCTCTCTATCCTCTTTTTTTTTTGTCACTCCCTTTTTAATCAAACCTCTTTATTTTTAATTTATTGATGTTTTCTTCCATCTTTTAATTTTGTTTTTGTCCATTCAATTGAAAAAAGTTAAAAGAGAATTATTTTTTTAACCCAAATTATTTAATGCTACAACCACTCACTTTTATCTCATTTTTTGTTTCTTATCAAGTTTACATTTCTATTTTCGATTTTCTTGATTTCCTTCGAACTCCAAACTTCCTTTTTTAAATTGCAATCTCTAAAACGTAAATTAAAATTTAAGTTCACAATATCTAAATTCTCATAGACGTGAATTTTGTATAATTTCAAAATATTGTGATATTTTTGGGTTGGATTTAGATATAATTGAAATTGAGATGAAATTTATTTGTTTTAACTTATAATTTAAAAAATTTATTTTTAAAAAATCCAAGCTATTAAAAAATAGTAAACCTTTCATCATATAAAGTATTAAATTAATCCATTACATGTCTTATTTTGTACATATATATATTTATATAAATAATTTTTTAAAAAATTCATTGAACCGAGGTTGAACTGGTCCGACCGATTGAACCTCGACCCTTTCACTTCACCGGTTCAATTAACGGTCCGGTTTTTAAAACATTGATTTGGTGGAGTAATTTGCCAAATAGTTCGGAATAGTTTCCTTTGCACTTCATCCGAAGTATTTTAAAAGGCGAAAGTATTGAGCGGAACATTTTGTCTCGATTTAGACAGGGCATAAACCCTAAGGCGTGGGGAATTTTTTTTTTTCCGGAAACGATAATTAAATATATTAGCTTATGTAAAAAAGATACATTTAATGAGCAAAGACTCAAATTGAATTATACAAGTGTCTACGACACCTATGGCGTGGGGAATAAACCCCACAAATATTTGAGCTTTTAATAAATAAAAATAAAAATACTTGTAATATTATAAAGAAATATTGTAAAGTCATAATATTTATGCTATAAAGTAAATTAATTAGTTTAATTAATGGTTGCTTGAGAACAAAATATGAAACTTTTAAATAATTTAGGACTCAATTATAATTTTGAAAAGATAAAACTCCTGCGCGTCATTCCTTTTCCTTCCTTCTTGCGCCGTTTCTTTTCTTATCCACTTTCTCCTCTTCTTCTCCCAAACTTACTCTCCGATTCAATTCCTCTTCGCTTATTCACTGTTTGTGCTCTTCGATCGTTCTTCTACTTTATCCTATTTGTATCTTCTATTTTTGGAGTTACTACTTCCCTTTAAATTAGAATCAGGTTTTTTCCCTTCAAATCTCTGTTCCATCATACCAGTGCTTTTCACACCCTCGGCGACGCTTCAGCGTCGATGACGGCACTGGGCATTTGCCCACCAGAAGAAACGCCTCACTTGGATGCCCTGAGGCGATTATGCTTCGCCCCGTCTCGGGGAGAGCCTCAGGACGCGCTCCAAACTTGCCTTTGAAAACAATCAGAACTACAGCCAACTATCTCTTCTGTATTAATGATGTTTGAGTGCCTTGCTGCATGATAAGCATTCCTTACTGGAAAGTACCCGTTTTTGTTAAAATGCCAAATCCACTTGTCCCCCACGGCAAAATAACCTAACCGAATATTGCAAATTAATTCAGCTTCCTACGACAAAAAGATAGACCCAACTCTCTCTCTGTCCCAAGCCTTTTGATCCGGTTGTATGTACATTCTGCTTTTATTTCAGGAATGACTGTTGTGAAACTAGCAAAATATGACAGTATTCAGGCTGCAGTTATATTACATCCTGGTTCAATATCTGAGGATGACATACATGGTCTGTATTTGCAATTATCAAGTTTTAATTTCCTTGATTGTGAAGGAAATAAAATCTCCTATACACCAGTTGATCGAGTAGATTATTTGTCATTGCAGAAGTTAAGGTGCCAATTGCTTTACTAGGAGCTGAGAGCCTGAGACGGATCATTTATGTCTACCTGAGCTTTTGACTAAGTTGAATGGCATTTTAACTGAAAAACCTGAGGTTTGAAACTTGGACTCCTTCACCGCTGCTCCACAGGTTCAATAATTCATGTCTTCAGAATCTACTAACTCCTAAAAATCTTTGTAAAGTTTGATTCAATTCAAAAGCCTTTCATGGCTCATTATGCTTTATGCAAATTTATGGCGTATAACTCTTAACTTGATGACTTGTTGAAAATATAGAAAGCTTTGCAAATATCCGTAGGGACAAACTCTTTTGGTTGTTTAACAGGTTGATAACTTCTTGAAGATATACCCCAGTGTAAAGCATGGATGGATACTAATGTACAGTGACGACAATGAATTCGCTGTTAAGGTGGCAGAAGCAGCTCACTCAGACATGTTGAATTAAACTGGCTTACCAAGTATATCAAATAGAGTGAAAAGACCAAAAAAGGAATAATTCTTTCCAATTGGAGTCTATCATGCCTCCCACGGCAAGAATGCTCAAATCCCTTAGGTAATGGTTCATTTTACCGCGGCTTATTTTAATAAATATTCAAAATTGGTGTTATTTTTCTCTTCTTCTATTTCGCTCATCTTTGCTGCTTATTTCGTATTTTGTATCTGTACGGATAAATATACTTTCATCGGAAGAAACTTCCTCTATTTCTGCAAATTTTTTTATTTCTATTAATTCATTATTACTAATCAAGTCTCCAATATCATTATCCACTTCAAATCTCTTTTTATTAAATTTTTTAGGACATTGATTTGCACATACATGAATTCGGACAGCTATAAAATAATAGAACCTGGAAATTTAAAAATAGAAATACACTTATTTGAAATACAAAAAACAATGTTTTGTATATATAAATATCTAAAGAAAGAAATTCAAATAATTAAAGAAAAACTAGTAAAATAGATTTAGGAGAAAAAATTATAGAAAAAAGAAATAAAACCACTATAGAATATTTAACAGAACATATTGCCAAAATAAAATGAGTGAGTTTGAAAATAATTTTACTTGCCTTTCAAATTCTGAAATAGAAAATATAAGTAATAAACTTAATAATCTGATAATAAATATAAAACCAGATATGAAACCAAAAATAAACCCAAACATAAATGATATACCTTCAACCAGTAGACCCACGTCCTTGTATGCAAGGCATAAACTTGGTTCAGGAAATTCTTTCATTTCAATACTAACGAACATAGCAAAGCAAAAAGGCTATTTAGATAATGAAGGCTATACATTTTTAGATAGGTGTGGCTTCGGAGCCCATAAATGATCCAACAATCCCTACAAATAATCTCATAAACCCCATAAATTATAAACTAAATAATGATGATGATTATATTTCTGATGAAGATTTTGATGCAAACCCAGTACCTATTAGATACTTGAATAATGGAATAGAATTTGACGATTCTGATTGGTACTATCCATCTCCTTAAAATGGAAGAATGTCAAATATGTGATTCGATGTTATTTTTTATTAAAGAATATGCATATCAGCTACAACAATTAGTAAAAAAATTTTATATTATCAAGAACAGTGGCTCCATGTCACTTTGTACAATTGTAATTCTGTTACCAGCTGCCATGATAGATACAAGATCTTAAGAGATGCAGAAAAATACTTAATAACCAATAGATATGCAGAACTCAATAAAAAATTCACTGCTCATTATAGAGAAAGTCATTTAAATCTACCAGGAATTCTTACGAAAGAATAATATACCGTCAAGAATGTCAAAAATTTATTAGTCAAGATCTAGTAGCTAAAGCTAAAATAAATAAGGCAAGACAACTTATTGTTAGATATTCCTCTGAAGAAATAATATTAGAAGCATTACATATATTGTTAGATATTGAAAAAAGAAATTTAGGAAAAATTCTTTCAAATCGAAATTTCCATTTAATAAGAACGCATACATGAATTCAAACAACTATAAAATAATAGAATCTGGAAATTTAAAAATAGAACAAGACTTATTCTAAAATACAAAAAACATGTTATGTATATATAAAGATCTAAAGAAAGAAATTTAAATAATTAAAGAAAAACTAGAAAAAATAGATTTAGGAGAAAAAATTATAGAAAAAAGAAATAAAACCACTATAGAATATTTAACAGAACATATTGCCAAAATAAAATGAGTGAGTCTGAAGATAATTTTACTTGCCTTTCAGATTCTGAAATAGAAAATATAAGTAATAAACTTAATAATCTGATGATAAATATAAAACTAGATATGAAACCAGAAATAAACCCAAACATAAATGATATATCTTCAACCAGTAGACCCGCATCCTCGTATGCTAGGCGTAAACCTAGTTTCTTGATACCATTGGTGCCCAAATTTAATTCATCAAAATTTAAGCTTGGTTTGGCTAACATAATATCTATATTTATTATTCTAGATTCAAAAGATATATTTATTTCTAAATTGTATTCAGGATACACTATATTTATTGATAAGGTACTAAACATATTTGAAATATTTTCCATAAAATTTTTGATAAGAGAATAGAGTGCAAACCATATCAAGACTAACAATTTCTTATTAACAAAAGAAATAGGTCCAACACGCTTCCATACCTTCGATCTGATTTTTGACCGACAAAACTCCGGCTGCCTCCCGAAGACTTCTTACTTGGGCGTTGTAGCCTCCAACTACCGGGGTGACTTCCTTTAAGGGCCGCTTCAGAGTTTTGTAGCACAGCTTAGTTTCATTTCCTAACTCTAAGCGTACTCAGATGTAAACATGGCAAGTTGTGAAGAAACTTGTTTCTTTTATTAATGAAGAAAGATTAGCATAAGATATTGGCCTAGCACACTACTCTCTCACTCTCTTTATTTCCTATACATGAGAGAAAATTTTTAAGACAATCAGTGAGTAGAACTTCTTGATTCCCTCAATTTTTTCTCAACTTTAATTTCTTTCCTTGCCCAATTCCAATTTCAACTTCGGTTGCCTTCTTCATATGGCATCTGCCTATTTATATAGGTGTTTGGTACACTTCAATGTCGGACTTGAATTAATTTTTCCACGGCCTCGTTCTTACTTCAATTCCGTGGACTTGAGCAACATATTTTGGATTCCTGAAGTGATGTAAGTGCTTACGTCTTATTCCATGCTTTGATTGCTTGATGCCGTGTCCTTATCTTCTTTTTTAGTACAGGTTGGACACGTGTTATTTTTATGCTTCCTCATCCTACACAAAGTTTTCATAGCTTTGTTGCTGGATTTTATTCTACTGCTTTCCAGTAAGCGTATTTTCCGGTTCAAATAATTCATTGCCGCTTCTGAAGTCTTCCCTGCATATGCAGTCATTATAGAAGAAAATGCTCCATTTCCTCCGTTTGTACAAAATCCTTGTCTGGCTGTATTTTCTAGATTTTGCAAAATAATCCTTATTCCAAGAGCTCTTTGATAATGTATTTTTTGTTCAGGAAAATATCCGTACTCCTTTCATTGAGGGTAGATTTTAATCTCCAACTCATTAAATTTCATACCTTTGATATGATGAAAGGCATCATATCTATTTGAGTCTTCAAAATCCAGTCTAGCTGAAATAATTTTGCAATTAAAATGTCCTTGGGACCATAGGTAGGATTATTTTGGTAGATGTGCCTAACTTCTTCTTGAATCCACTGAGGGAGTTCGGAAATTTCAGTAAAAGTAGGAGTATTCATGTAGATAGCATTGATTATTCCAAAATTGTACCATTTTTGAACAAAATTACAATCATATCCCTGCACACAATTTATTCGTGGATAGATTCCCGTGAAATCCACAGAATATGTTTCTGTATTTTGTGAGGCATATAATTCTCTCATGAGACAATTGTATTCAGTGACGAGCGGGTGTTCATTAATTATATTATCCATTATGGGTATCTTTTGAAATGTCTGTTTCCGACTAAAATTGGGTTTCAAAGATATCCCATCATGGAGAAGATTTTTTCCAAATCTCTCAGTCTGTTGACAATCTTCTTGTCCCGGTGAAGGGGGAAGATTTTCTATTTCATCCCTTTTGAAAAGGTCATATAATAATTCCTCTACCTTATCGTAAAGGCTGATTGTATTCTGCCCATTTTCGGCATGCTTGATAAAAAGTTCAGAAACTTCTTTATTTATATCTTGGTAATTCACAATATCCATTACGTCATTGAATGACGTCTGCAATTGAGCAATTTTCTCAGACAATTTTGAGATTTTATCCAAGAGGATAGTTTGCTTATTCATTTGGCCTTCCATCTCTAGTGAGAAAATCTGCAAGGCAATTCTTGTCAGATTTTATTAGTTCAATGTCAATCATAAATTTAGATAATTCTATTTGCCATCTAATTAATCTTTTATTTTGAGGCAGAGGTTTAATATTATTTTTAATAAATGCTCTTCCTTGAGAATTATCCGTTCTTAACTTAAATTTCTTGGGTAATAAAAAGTAGTGAAATTTATGTCATCTTCTTATTATTGCAAGTAATTTCTTTTCATTTATGTGATATCTTTTTTCTATATCTGAAAACATTCCAGATGCATATCTACATAATAAATTATTTTATGTTTTTAAAACTGCACTCCAAATTCTTCAGAAGTATTAGTTTCTAATATAAAATTATCTTCATCAGATGGTAAAATTAAAAATGGTAAATTTTTACATTGCTCTTTTATTTTCTTTACTAGAGCTATATGATTTTCAGAAAATTCATATTTATTATTTTTCTTTAGTAATTTTTGTAATTCCTTTCTTTTATCCGCTAAGTTGCAAATAAATCAGATACATAGTTTAATGTTCCTAAAATTCTTTGCAATTGTTTTTTATCTTCTAATTTATCAAGAAATGCTTGTATTTTTTCCAAACTATGCGGTTGCATTTTTATTCCTTCACCATTTATTTCTAATCCTGAAAATTTAATTTCTTTTAATCCTATATTTGCTTTCTTTTCTGATAATCCGATTCCATGTTTTAAACATAAATCAGAGAATATATTTAAATGTTCTAAATGTTCTTCTATTGAATTTGAAGCTATTAATATATCATCAACAATATAAGAAAGGATAATCTTTGAAGATTTTCTCCATTTTTCTTTGATATATTTGAGGGGCATTTTTTAATCCCAACGGTATAACTAACCATTCATATTGTCCTTGAGGAGTACTAGATGCTGTGTATTTAATACTATCAGAATGCATTTTTATTTGCCAAAATCCACTTTTACAATCAAATTTAGAATATATTTTCTTTCTTTTACTCATATTTATGAGGGTTTCTTATGTGGTAAAAAGTATCCATCAAATATAGTTTCACTATTTGATTGTTTATAATTAACAACCATTCTAGGTTTATTTCTCACTATTTCAGCATGGTTTCTTACCATAAATGCTGGTGAAGAATGTGGAGAATTACTTTCTCTTATCAAAGGAATTTCTAATAATTCTTTAATTTGTTTTTTGAATTCATCTTGATCAGTAGGATTATACCTCATGGGTTTAACTCTAATTATTTTATTTTCATCTTTGAGTTTTATTTCAGCATAATCTTGGTTTTTATCCCAAAATTTAAGAGGATTTTCTGTATAACTTAATCGTAATTTTTCTTTTATATCTTCTAGAGTAGTAGATATAGTTTTTAATTGTAATTGTTTTAAATGTAATTGTCTTTCAAATGTAATTGTCTTTCAAATTTTAATATAGAATTTCCTTTAGTTATTTTTGGTTTTTCTGAATAACCAATATCACTATGCTGACCTACGCGAGGATGAAAAGTTATAGGAATTTTACGGGCATAAGCATGTTTAAGTCGGAAAACTACTATCTAATGTCCACAAGGAGTTTTAAAATGTATTTGAGATTGTATAGTATCAAATAAAACTTTATGAAATAATTGAATAAAATTATTTCCTAAGAGTATATCTAATCCTGTATCATAGAAGTACAATGGGGGACATTTTACAAAGAATGAACCAAGTAATATTTGAGGTTTAGTTATTCCAGAATTTAAAGTAATAGGGTTATTAGAAATATCAAATACCTGTTCGATCAGGTAAGGTTTCATGATATTGTAGTGGAAAACATGAAGGTTTACATAAACACATTCCTGATCCACTATCAATATATGTTGCAAAATATTTAGTTTTATAATCTTTATAGGTTATTCCTATAGGTACATAAATACTATATTGACTTGTCATTTTCTTTCAATATATTTTTTTATCGTTATATGTAATAACTATTCCACTAGTAGTTATATTATAGGGGGATACCGAATCTAAAAAGCTTGTTCCCAACATTATTTCAAGAGTATTATTAAATCCTTCATTTTTCAATTAGAAGATCCTAATTAATACACAAATTTTAATGGAGAAACTCATAAAATAAAGAAGACTGTGGAAACAGAAATTGAATTAACTGGTAATCAAATTCCTATTCGACTTCTCTCAAAAAGTATGTTATTGTGGCTTATTTGAATAACAATTCAGAATTGTGCTTTGTGTTACATGTTATACCGCAACTCACCTGGATGATTCCACGTATGTTCTATGTGGGGTCCTAGGATTGTATATGTAGAAATTCACAACACTAATTTTTCCATATATTTACATGTGACCTTTTTAGTCAAAGGTAGCTTGCATCTATGATCCACTTAAAACAAGGAATCATGATAAAATCCTTTTACTTGTGTGGACGACTATTCTGTATACTTTTTGCTTTTTCTTGGGCAGATTTTGTATTTTGGTTTAGCCTTTACGAATTAAGGGTGGTTGGAATTACTTGCCTCATGAAATGACAGTCTTTGAACATGTACGCTTTCTTATTTATCACTACAGAGTACAGAGATCATACATTGAATGGTGACAATGAGTTCTAAAGACCTTTTCTAGATGGACCAAAAGGGGTGACTAAGATATTTATTCTATAATCTTTTCAGATACAATTGAGGGAGATTTTACCCATGTGAAATGTGCAACTTCAGCTATTGTGGCTTCACTTGAGAATGAAAACTTAGCACTCCTTCTATCTCAATTATTTAATCATGTTTGGGGAATTCAACCTTTTAAAAATAGTGGTTTGATTGTGATATTTGTGCTTCTCTTTCAAATTTTGCCCCCCAAATTCAAATTTAAATTTAGCTAGTAAAATGCATATGATTAGAAAGAAGAATTATATTGGAAAGAGAGACTAAAAGGTAATTTGACTTTTTCAACACAACAAATGTTTTAAGACATTCAAAATAAAAAATATGGCACTTTCAATGAGACGAAGTAATATATTAACTCAAATGTAGCTGGACAACAGCTTCTGTTCTTACAGATGCACTAAGTTCACGCAACTTTCATCAGCATTGGCAAGCCGGTTGAAAGTATGTGAGCAAGATAGTGTGCTATGAATTGGTTATTAAGTTCTGAGCAGCAAGAAATAAGCTATTCTTTCACGGTTTTCACACCCTATCCAAACAATTAAAATTATTCTAGATTTCACCCACATGAACTTGGTGTCAAAGGGATCATTCCTGTCCCACAATCAAGTAGCATAAATTTTGTTATTTAGTTTATGGACAGGACACTATTTGGAATGATTACTGTAAATTTTTTTTTTTAAATTGTAGTATATGTGAGACAGAAATATTGTTGGAAACTTGAAAAGGTAATTGAAAAATATATTTACGATGCAAACAAATATTTTTAGGATTAGTTACACTTTACCCCTGAAATTGGGGGTAAGTAACACTGTACCCTCCCAAACTCAAAATATATATAATTTACCCCTAATGACATCAGAGTTTAGAATTCCATAAGAAAATTCAGTGAACGGACACTAATGCCCAGACATAGTATCTGGTATAGACTACCCTGTCCATTAGGTGGGAATTTTGGCGCCTTAATAATATAAACTCGCGTGATGTTTACAAAAAAATGAAAACAAAAAGAATAGGAGATTAATTGATGAAGCATCCTA
Organism: Coffea arabica; assembly: GCF_036785885.1. NCBI lineage: Eukaryota > Viridiplantae > Streptophyta > Magnoliopsida > Gentianales > Rubiaceae > Coffea > Coffea arabica. The sequence goes on along the minus strand of NC_092319.1, from coordinate 6,086,960 downwards.
TTTGTCAAGGAAAGAACAGAGAAACATGCTCAGGTTTTTCTCATATCATATTTTGAAGCCCTAAGGTATGGTTTTTATCAAACTTTTATCAGGTCTACTGTGTATGTTTATTGTGAAAAACATGTTTACCTGTGGTCCTCCACTTCTATTCCAGAATCATTAGTTTAATCAGAGTTAACAAACAATAATCTTACTAGTGTTGTATTTGTTTGGCTTTTCTACATCAACTCTGATGTATGTAATATTTTTTAATTTTTAACAAGTTATCTTGTCTGCTTCTATGAAAACAGCAGTATGTTATATCTAGAAGTGTGATGTAGGGGTCACTTTGTGGCCAACCCCGAAATGCACTATGACGGGGGAGAAATAGTGTATTTAAATGATATTGATCCAGATTATATGTCTGTGATTGAACTTCGAGAGATGTTGAGACCTCTGCAGCTTCCCAACAATATTCCCGATAGATATAAGGTTGCAGATGGTGACTTTAGAGTGATTACCAATGATGACCAGGTTTTTGAGATGTTTGTGGTCTTTAGAGATGAACCTAATATTACATTATATGTTGGTGACATAGTTGCCGATATAAATGGACCATACTTATGGGGTTTAGATAAGAATGGTGATGGTAATCCATTTCCTGGTAATCTAGAGAATAATTTTGTGAATGGAGTCGGAAATGCAGATATCGAGAATGCAGGGATTGTTGGTAATGCTGATATGTTGGTAATGTAGGGAATGTTGGTAATTCTGATTACAGTTACTATGACAATTGTGACTCATCTGTTGATGATGGGTCTGATTTAGAGTTTTTCTTGGATGGAGACAAAATTGATGATACATGTGATCTTATTAGAAAGGATGAGGTTGCAGTAGTACTAGTACAATTGATTTAATCTGATTTTAAATGCTAATTTTTTCTGATCTCTATTTTTTTTTTCAATCTATAGTGGTCAATTGGTTTGGCTAGTGGGAGTACAATTATTGGACAACGTGGAGCCTCTACTTCATTTGGACCCTATCAAGCATCCACATCTAGTGCCTCAACAAGCTTTCAAGTACATTTAAATATAGGGCAACTCTTAAATTCTTTTTTTTTTTAATGAAAAATTTAATCATCTAATTATTATTAATAGTTATATTTGTTTGTGCCAGATTCAAAACAAAAAAGTAGACGTGGCACTGTGATGTTCTCATCCCAAACTTCTGTTGCTGGAGTTCATGTCCACAAAGATTAAATAATTCTATGAAAAGATGATGACGCTGACTTTTGAGTTGCTGAAATTTGTTTCTTAAACAATCTCTTTTGGACTATTTAGTATGAAATTTGTTGTTGTTAATTTAGTTGCTAATCAAATGGGATAATGTTCCCTCTTTTGTTTTGGAATGCTTTAAAGGCTGTAGTCACAATGATGTTATTTTGGATATGTTGATGAATGGCTATGTTATATGTTATATGTAATATCCTGCACATGGAGGCTCATATTTCATTATCGATTCCTGGACAACAAGTTTGAAGTACATAACTATTTGGGATCACAGCAGCCAATGCCTTACTAATTACTTAAAATGACTATTGATGCCTATTTCAATTGGGATTAGTTTTAGAACAAAAATTGGTGATGTCATTTAGAATACTGAAATTGTTAACATGGGGTAAAGTGTATATTTCCTGAGTATAAGCGGGCAAAGTGTTACTCATCCCCAAGTTCAAGGGGGGTAAAGTGTAATTGACCCTAATTTTTATTTGCAAAGAAAGCTAATCTACAGCAATAAGTAAACATAGTCATCAATCATGACGCAAAAGCTGTCCCTCTAACGTAATGGCTGATGCAATTTTCAAGAAAACAAACGAAAATGACCACACTTTGAATTTTCAAGGAGTAAAGAAGACAGGATAGAGGACACTCCGTTAACAAGACTTATGCTCATAACTTTCTCAGCCTTTTCTCCAGATAAATAGATATAGGAGTAAGTAGTAACCAGTAATACTGCTGCATACTCCCTAAAACCATGTCGGGTCCAATGTGTTTTTCGAATCCTCCAAAGCTTAGTTCAACCTGTGGAGCAGGAAATGTAGAAGAAATCGTTGGGCTTCAAACATATGTTACTGGACGCCGAGACTCCCATCGCGCCATCCTTCTGATTGCTGATGCTTTTGGTAATGATCATCATCCTGATCTTGTTGATGAGTTTTCAACTAGTTGTGCACTTAATAGTTTCCTGCTTGCTTTCTAATTTATCTAGTTAGAGCTAAAGACTAGTTGAACATCTAAAAAAAAAGACAGGAGCAAATCTCATCTTGAACCTGTATTGATGAATGTTTCATTGCTGCCGCTACTTTTTTTCTATTATGTTCTCTAGGGTGATAAAAAATATCTGTTGGTTTGCTATGAAAAACCAGTGATGAAGAATTGGGTGAGATATGATAAATTCAAGTTCAATTGTCAATTTTATGGCTTGTGTAGCGATGAATTCTGGTAGGATCACTCAGGAAGTTGATTGTTTATTTGGAGTACGCTTGTTTCTGGTATGATTTTTATGGGATTTGCTATGACTTTTTACTGGACCGTTACTGAGCCTTTGCTTCTGTTAAATACACGATGAGATGAGCGAAGCTAACTTTGGTTGGTTAACACGATCTGGTTTGTTAGAAAATATAATGGTCCTAGTGCTGATTCTTCATGTATTAGTGTGTATATTATCGGTGAATTTGGAAAACCTCCCAATTCCACAGGGTATCCATGTGAGGAATATTTTCTTTTTCTAATTTTCTATTAAGTTTATTTTGTAAAGGTTAGAACATGATTACCATCACATTCTAAAAAATTACTATATATGCAAACTGCTTATGTTGAGGTTTGCTGGGATTGTTTTGCAGGGTATGAAGCTCCAAATTTGAGGTAAGTAGATTCCAACAAGCCCATCAATTTAAATGCAGCTATCAAGGCTCAAGGAGATTCAGAATATTCTCTGAACTCATAGTTTGTCTATCCATAATTTCAGAATAGGTTAGCATCCATGAATGGATAAACACATGCATATGATAATGCAGTGTATTTAGTCCATGCAGTACCCGGATCATGCTTGGATTTCAATTTTCTTTTGAATTTGAGGCAGCTAAAAAAAACTGATTGATCAATGAATTTTAAGTTTGATTTTGAACTATTAATTTTTCTGCCTCCAATTTGAAGCAAAAGCATTTCTTTCTATGTTAGAACTAAAGGCGATCCAATAAAACATTCATCCCTTGATCAATCAAAAGTTTGAAAAAGAATATTGCAGAATAATGAACTTCTGCTATAATTTCCTTGCTGCTACACAATAAGGCTAGCAATTGAGGCCCTTAATTATCCAATCTTCATTCAAGTCATAGTTAAATTAGGTTCCTTTCAGTTCATCATCTTATAAACATGTATGAGGCAGCATTCCATTTTCCTGGAAAGATATGGCGAAAACACGAAATGCGAAAAGCAGAACTCTAAAGTGTACCCCGTTCTTGTGTTAGTTGATGGTAGATGGAGAATTGTTTATTTGTTGGACGCAAACATGGCTACATTTTTTAATGTGTCGTTGGTATGTGACACAGTGGTCTGAGGCTGCTGAACATACCAATCTTAGACTGTTTGCTAAGTACAATTTATATGTCAATTGTCTAAAATTCATATGAGTAATAACTAGCACAAAACAATGTCTGCATCTTTATCTTTGCAAGAGCAGGTAATTTTCTTTTTTTCAACTGACGTCTTCTTTGCTGGAGTGTCAACCGGAGTATTTTATTACCAGATAAAGTTGTGTGTCAAAAGTTGCGAGTCAGAAGCATAGTTGATTATAACTGACTCTTTTTTACCGTCAAGCAACCATGCTTATTAATGATTAGTTGGATACGACATTAATATTTGTTACCACTATAATATTTTTTATGTTGATTTCAGCTGGTATTTGCTTTCTTGTTATAAAGAAAACTTGCAGACAAGGTTGCAGATACTGGATTTTTTGTAGTGGTTCCAGATTTCCTTTTCGGTGACCCTGCTGATGTTGGAAATCCTAATTTTGATCCGGAAGCATGGATAAATGCTCATCCATCGGTATGTTTAACACAGAAACTGGACTGCAAGATTAATATTCTTTGATTGTACCTGGGGTAATCCAATAAGAGTGGTTATAAATATAGCTAATCCTGAAAGTAAGTGGTACTACCATGAATTCTATAACAAATTTTAAGAGGCTTTAAAATTATCTGATCTCAAATTTTAGGGGCATAGGATTTCTCACAATAAGCATTGATATTGTTTGATTTACATATGAGGCTTTCAGGACAAAGGATCTGAGGATGCTAAGAAAGTAATTGCTGCCTTGAAAAGCAAAGGATATACTGCTATAGGGGCTGCAGGTTTCTGCTGGGGAGGTAAAGATACAACTTGTATCTTTTGCTTGTTTCATGCATCATGCATCATAGTACACAATGGGTTGAATGTCATATGTATTCAACAATGAAAAAGAGAAAAAAATAAGGAAAAAAAATCCATTCCTTGACAACTGTACTAGATATCTGCTTGCAGAACCTCAGGTTTACCTTCTTGCCAATCATTCAGGAATGGTGGTTGTCAAACTGGCAAACAATTTGGACTGCATTCAGGCTGCAGTAGTCTTACATCCTGGTCCAATGACAGAAGATGAAATCAACGGTAATATTTTGCATATTTTAAAATTTCCATGGGTAGAAATTTCAAGTTCTCCCCAAGCATTTATGCTTGATTGGTGGTTATTGTAGAGGTAAGGGTTCCATTTGCTATATTGGGAGCTGAGGTTGACCGCATTTTTTCTGCTGAGAAGATCAAGCATTTGGCAAGTATTTTAGCGCAGAAATCTGAGGTAAGAAGCTATTTTGCTTTTAGCAAATGGCACTTCATCCATGAAATAGGAACAAATTTTGAAACTTATGTGAAAATGAATTTGAGAACTAATCAACAGTTCTTGAAGTTGCAGGTTGATAGTTTTGTGAAGATATTTCCAGGTACAGAGCATGGATGGACAACCAGATATAAAGATGAGGATGAAGCAGCTGTTAAGAAGGCAGAAGAGTCTCATTTGGACATGTTGAATTGGTTTACTAAGTATATCAAGTGAAGAACAATCCCCTTATGGCAACTGAACTCATTATGGTATTAGTGCTAGCTGCCATTTTCAAGCAATAAATTCTATGGAAATTTTAGTCTGGATATGCCTGTGTCATGCATCATATGCACAATGGGTTGAACGGATCTTGTAAAAGGTTAATCTGAGTTTTTCTGCTTCTTGTCAGTAATGTATCACAATAATGTACCACGAGTTCAAGTTACGTTTCAAACCTTCTCGAGGACTCAAATGACATCTGTTGTTGCTTCTTTTGAAATCTCAAATGGTCAGGGTAATAAGCTTGACTTAATTGCTGGATCAAGCCCGAAACCAACAAAGACTAGTTGTGTCTAATTTCCACACAGCTAATTTTCTATTTTTGGCTTGGGCTCTTACTTTGGAAGATACTTTAAGGTGTGAACCATAGATGGAAACTAGGATACAACACTGTTCATTAATCAGCAACTAAGATTGCAGAAGAAGCTCACTGGGAGATATTGTATTGGTTTACTATATCCTGAATGATCTCAACATTGCTACAGTATCTCATAACACTGAAAGGGTCGCAGAAAATTCAATAACAAAAAGAAGTACCTCTATAAGTATTCCTTTATGCACTGCTACAATGGACAATTGAAACAAAAGAGGAAAAAAATAATCGAGAAGACCCCTTTTCCTTGTTGACTAGTCGGTGGTGATATGGTAAGGATTACAATCAAATTTAAACTTCTCTTCCTAGGTGTCATTGTCTTGCAAGCTTTGTCATTGTCCAATATAGGGAGCTCATTCTATGAGCTTGTTACTAGTGGCCATCTCAAAATAGCCATACTATTGTTAAATTTATCCCAAATCACATCGAATGTGAAAGGGACAAGGTGCTTGGTTATAAGTGTGAGGGAAAGTCGTATCTCTTGGCTAGCTTTTGAGATAAGAAGGTCCAATAACATCCAATACTAGTATTGGAGCCCAGTTATGATAGCTCCAAGCTCCTCCCACTCTGATGTACTGTTTGATGCTGTCCCAACCCTTATTCCACGTCAGTTATGAAAAGGCACGAGAAGGTTCAATACTACCCAGCATTGGTATCGGAGCGAGAGATTAAAATGAATGACAAGGCCCAATAGCACCCAACATTAGTATCAAAGCTTCCACATCAGTTCAATAGCACCCAATATTGGTATCAGAGTTTGGTCACCTTTATTCCACATCAGTTCAATAGCACCCAATATTGGTATCAGAGTTTGATCACCTTTATTCCACATCAGTTGCGGAAAGGTACAAAAAGATTCAATAGCATCCAATATTGGTATCGGAGCGAGAGATTAACATTGGTACCGGAGCTCGGTTATAACAACTCCTAGGATCCTCCCATATAACAACTCTTGTTTTGAATTCAAATTAGTGTTGCATTTATTTGTTTATCTTATAATTCAATAAGTGGTACAATTTCCTAATTACTATTTTACTTAAGGTTTTTACTAATGGATGCCTAATAAGTGATATCTAAATCATACCTAACCTACCATGTGAATACACATACTAATAATTATTACTCAATCTTGTTTTAATAAGTTTCTCCTATTTAACTTTATATTTCTAAAATATTAACACCTTAGCTACATCTCACATTTTAATGAATACCCACTACACACTCATTTGACATACCTTTTTGCTTTATGTGAGAGTGAAGGAGAGCTTTTATACTCAGAAATGTTTCCTAAGAAATGTTTGGTCTAATTGTACAAGTTAATTCGAAATTAATCCTAGTAAGTATTAGTAGTACTTGTAAGTTAATGACAAATTCCAGACCTCCAAATTTCGGACAAACACTTAATATGCAATAATAATGTGGAAGAGTTCAAAATCAAAATCCAAATACACCTTTTTTTTTCATTTTGATAGTCCTGTTCTTCTTTTTTATTTGTCGCAAATTGTAATCCGCCTTTGAATTGAAAAATATAGTTAACTTTTAATTTCTCTAAAATACCTTTATTTAAGTATTTTGTTATTAGTGAATATAACTAACCTTATTCAATAATTACTCTGATTCATGTCTTGAATGGTATAAATTTCCATCAATATTATTACTGTAATTAATATAAAGGTAGAATGATTAGTCATACTCCTAATATTAATGTAAGGTATTTAGAAAAACAGTATGTTAGATTTACTTTTTCAATAGAGTTAACTAATTTTTCTTAAGCTACGTGTGAAAAAAAAAGAAAACTATCAAAGTGAGGTGAAGGGAGTAATAATTATGTTAGCATTTTCTTTGGTTTGAGGGAGATTTAAGCCTTATATGAAGGATTGGGAAATAATTACATATGAATTTTTTTTCCTGTTGAAGAGAGACTATTTTTTTTTAACACTCCCACCCCTCCGTACACCCTTCCCACTTGTAACTGTCAGGTACTAGATTTGAACTCTAAACATGACAATAAAGAAGACTATAAGATTCCTCCCTTGACCATTGACCCGACCTAGTGGTTGAGAGATTGTAATTTTTAGATAGAAGTCAAAAAAAAAGAGAGCACTTAGAATTAACATGGTAATGTATATATCAATTGAACTAAATCTTGAATAAATTATAAAAAAAATTCAAGAAATACTAAAATTTTTTTGGATAAGACTATTTGGAAAAAGATTTGGATATTTTGTAAATTTATTTTCCAACCATATTTTTATTATTCTAATCACTCTTTTGTTTCAGATATTTGAAAAGGCATACCACATAATGCATGGGTCCTTGATACCTGTGCAAACAAAATATTCTATGGGCATTGATTTTACATATTTGTGGTAATAATTTGTGTAGAGGATTTCTGGGCAAACTAGATCGAAAAAACCCAATGCCAATCATTTTATTATGTACCCCATGAGCCCACCATAATATTCAGAGAGTACACGTACAGTACACAAAAATGCATTTAACCTTTACTAACAACATCATTATTATTTCCTGATTACATTTTCACTCAAGGAGTGAACTAAGGCTCCGATCAAAATTAATCCTAACAGAAACAATTTCTTGAGCCAAATCCCTTTGCAAGAGCAAATCCAACCAACTGAATGCAGTACATTAAAAGCCAGCAAGAGTAATGATATCCAAATTCCAAATATAGAGTAAGTGTTTCCATAACATGCCCACAAGTGCCTAAAATTTAACAAAAAGATGTGTTTAGAACTTTAACCATTCTTTTTTTTCATTCATGGATTGTGTTAATGGCAGGACAAAGTGAATCAATTAATCATTTTAACAATATGTACAAAAACTTTAAAAGATAAGCAACATTCAAGTGGTGAAAAGGACGAAGATTTCATGACTTTCTTTGTTTTTGTCTTTTTTTTTTTCCTTTTAACAATTACTATTGAGAGAGAATTAGGTATATGAAATTAAACCACCTTGTCCATTTTCTTGGGTCTGAGGACTACATTTGGCAGTTACTAGTTAGTTCATTGAAAAACACATAAGCAAAAGTAGAAATCAGAAGTCAGTTTAAAACAGAAAGTTGAATAATTTGAAGATATTATTGCTACAAAATTCATGTCTGAAGTAACTACAAACATTTCTCCTGAAATGGGTTTACTCAATTATCAGGTATCCACAAAGCGTATGGATGACATTATTAAAATAAAAATAGGAAGTCTAACAACATTGTTTCAGTAAAAACAAAACATATTAGACATTTTCAGTATATCTGATTCTTTTCATTAGTTAGAGGCTTGTCAAGAATAGAATTTTTTGTTTATGACTCTCTTACAGGGTTTGAATCTAAGGTAGTGTTTAAATTTGATAAATCAAATCCAAATCCTGTTCAAGTAAATTGAGTTTGGGTGAGATTTAGATAACGTTCGACCTATTGACATGCATACTCTTGATAGCACTCCAACAAATGAAAACAACATAAAAAACCATAATTGCGGAATACAAAATTAAAAACCTCAGTTCACCTGTCCTAAGCATTCGGGAAAAAAAAAAAAGCTAGATAAAGCATATAAGAGGATAATGGAACGAATTTCAATTTGGGAGTGTACTAGTACTGTCATGAGGTACATTTATTATCAGTAGGTGAAATTATAAATTGTTGATTAATTGTGGTGATCAGTTTAAAGTCTTGGATAACCATAAAATTGCAATATTTGAAAATTCATTCTCTTAGGAGCGACTTTTGAGAAAGGATGAAGTGGTAGTGATCTGCTAGTGCTTTTCCCCAAAGTGCTAATATCCATTCTAATTTGATGTAGGATTTTTGTAGCCGATTTGGGGTTCAGTGGCATAATCAAAGGGGTAAAACCGTCATAACAATCAACAAGGGCAACTCCGTAATTCTACCAGATATCTGAAATACAAACGGGTTAAATACCACTAGCAAAATTCTCTGTGTTAACAATCCATTGCCATACTTGTTCTTTTAAAGAGCTTAAAACCACCACCAACACAGGATCATACTCTACAATATGCTAGTTATATAGTTCTAGTTTTATAACCCGTGCTAAACACTGAAATTATAAATTTTTTTAACAAATTAAAATTCATAATAAAGATATAATGGTTAATAAAAAATTATCCAAAATCCTTACAATGACATGTAATTCAAACTAAGAGTGCATGAGATTTTTGTGCAAGTATATAAATATGAGTGTGTTTGGATAGAATATTATTTGAAATATTATTTGAAATAATTACTGTAGCACTTTTTGTGATGTGATGTATGTGAGATAAAAAATAATTGGGAATATAACAAGGTGAATTGAAAAATGTGTTTATGATGCAAGCAAAATATTATTTGGGATAATTTGGTAATCCAATTATTTCTTATCTAAATTTGTGATTATGCTTGAAAGATATGAGCATATTTTTCTCTAACATTTACTTTTTAACATTGTATTCAACAATTGTAGCCATGACTCTTTTTAGGACCCTTGCATATATACTTGAAAATATGTGTACTTACTTTATTCTTGTGTTTAAACATAGGGACCCACTTGATTGAATTAATTCGTTGAAATTAAGATAAAAACCAAAATCTTTTATAGTTTATTGAAACTTTCTATAAAAGGTACCTAATATAAATTTGTTTAGGTAATTATTTAATTCATTATGAAATAAGAAGTCAATAATAAGATGAATATTTGAAATATTAAATTAGATTATTTTATTATAACAATCAGATAATTTACATAACTTCAAACCTTTCTACTATGTTATTATGTTTATATATATATATATATATATATATATATATATATATATATATATATATATATATATATATATATATATATATATATATATATTTAGTAGGGATAAGGGAAGGGTTGGAGATGATAACCAACATAAATTCAAACCCTTCTACTACATTATTATGTTTATAAATATATTTTTTTAATTTTTTTCCTAGTAGGGATTTGGGAACGGGTTGAGTACGTTAAGAAGCAGGGAAGGAAAAGGGGAACCAAACCCAATTACTCTATATCCTAAAAAGCCTCTTCCTTAATTGTTGACCAAAGCCTCTTTGGAGTTTGTAAAGATGCTTATATTAATAGTTTCATAATAGTTTGTAAAGATGCTTATTAATAATATTGACTTATGTTTTATTAAAAAAAATAGTTTCATAATAGGATATGTGCTTGCTCGCCTGATAATCTCATAGTATTCTTTACAAATCACGCTTAACTTTAATACCTGTTGCATAATATTTTCTTTTTTCATAGCTTGAATCCATAGAGAAATTATCATTCTTCACCTTTTTCAACCAAAGGTAAGTTGCCCATGATTATAGTACCAAAAAAAATAACCTTACAAATTTGCCTAAAGAAAAAGAAACAACATATTTTAAATTTTCAATATATGATACTCTTAAGTGACTGTGGCACAACTAAGTTATGAAATATAATTGACATCTCAAAATTTATAATTGAAACACTACTGAAACACTACTAATTTAGTTGCCAAGCAAATGGGATAATGTTCCCTCTTTTGTTTTGGAATGCTTTAAAGGCTGTAGTTACAATGATGTTAATTTGGTTGTGTTGATGAATGTCTATGGTATATGTAATATGCTGCACATGGAGGTTGATATTTCATTATCTATTTCAGGACAAGTTTGAAGTACATAACTATTTGGGATCACGGCATCCAATGCCTTTCTAATTACTTAAAATGCATATTTATGCCTATTTCAATTGGGATAAGTTTTGGAAAAAAAAATTGGTGATGTCATTTAGAATCCCCAAATTGTTAACAAGGGATAAAGTGTATTTTTCCCCAGTAAAAGCTGGCAAAGTGTTACTCATCCCCATGTTCAATGGGCTAACGTGTAATTAACCCTAATTTTTAATTGCAGAGAAAGCTAATCTACAGCACAAAGTAAACACAGTAATCAATCAGGACGCAAAAGCTGTCTCTCACGTAATGGCTGATGCAATTTTCAAGAAAACAAACGAAAATGACAACATTCACTTTGAATTTTCAAGGAGTAAAGAAGACAGGATAAAGGACACTCCCTTAACAAGACTTAAGCTCATAACTTTCTCATCCCTTTCTCCAGATAAATAGATATAGTAGTAAGTAGTAACCAGTAATACTGCTGTATACTCCCTAATACCATGTCGGGTCCAATGTGTTTTTCGAATCCTCCATAGCTTAGTTCAACCTGTGGAGCAGGAAATGTAGAAGAAATCGCTGGGCGTCAAACATATGTTACTGGACACCGGGACTCCCATCGCGCCATCCTTCTGATTGCTGATGCTTTCGGTAATGATCATCAGCCTGATTTTGTTGATGAGTTTTCAACTAGTTGAGCACTTAATAGTTTCTTGCTTGCTTTCTATTTTTTCTAGTTAGAGCTAAAGACCAGTTGAACATCTAAAGAAAAGACAGGAGCAAATATCATCTTGACCTGTTATTGACGAATGTTTCATTACTACCGTTACTTTTTTTTTCTAGTATGTTCTCTACCGTTACTTAATGTAGGGATGAATTTTGGTAGGATCACTAAAGAAGTTGATTGTTTATGGGGAGTATGCTTGTTTCTGGTATAATTTTTATGGGATTTGCTATGACTTTTTAGTGGACCGTTACTGAGCCTTTGCTTCTGTTAAATACACGATGAGATGAGCGAAGCGAACTTTGGTTGATTAACACGATCTGGTTTGTTAGAAAATATAATGGTCCTAATGGTGATTCTTCATGTATTAGTGTGTATATTATCGGTGAATTTGGAAAACCTCCCAATTCCACTGGGTATCCATGGGAGGAATATTTTTTTTTCTAATTTTCTACTAAGTTTATTTTGTAAAGTTTAGAACATGATTACCATCACATTCTAAAAAATTACTATATCTGCAAACTGCTTATGTTGAGGTTTGCTGGGATTGTTTTGCAGGGTATGAAGCTCCAAATTTGAGGTAAGTAGATTCTAACAAGCCCATCTATTTAAATGCAGCTATTAAGGCTCAAGGAGATTCAGAATATTCTCAGAACTCATAGTTTGTCTATCCATAATTTCGGAATAGGTTAGCATCCAAGATTGGATAAACACATGCATATGATAATGCATGGACAAGGGCACGGATGGCCCAGCGGTTTTGACCATTTTCAACAACGCGTAATTTTCGTTGCACACGGAGTAACTTTATTTGCACAACGTGTAACTTTAGTACAAAATTTTACGAGGTCCACACACGGTGTTAAAATCGATGCACAACTTGTGATCTGGACCGCACAAAATTTTTTGGCCAAATCATGGCCATTAACTGTTCAGGGACGGTCATCAACCGTCCCTGCCCCTTGTCCGATAATGCATAGTGTATTTAGTCCATGCAGTACCCAGATCATGCTTGGATTTCAATTTTCTTTTGAACTTGAGGCAGCTAAAAAAAACTGATTGATCAATGAATTTTAAGTTTGATTTTGAACTATTAATTTTTCTGAACTACACTATGCCTCCAATTTGAAGCAAAAACATTTCTTTCTATGTTAGAACTCAAAAGAGGTCCAATAAAACATTCATCCCTTGATCAACCAAAATTTTGAAAAAGAATATTGCAGAATAATGAACTTCTGCTATAATTTCCTTGCTGCTACACAATAAGGCTAGCAATTGAGGCCCTTAATTATCCAATCTCCATTCAAGTCATAATTAAATTAGGTTCCTTGCAGTTCATCATCTTTATAAACATGTATGAGGCAGCATTCCATTTTCCAGGAAAGATATGGTGAAAACACGAAATGCTAAAAGCAGAACTCTAAAGTGTACCCCGTTCTTGTGTTAGTTGATGGTAGATGGAGAATTGTTTATTTGTTGGACACAAACATGGCTACATTTTTCAATGTGTCGTTGGTATGTGACATAGTGGTCTGAGGCAGATGAACATACCAATCTTAAACTGTTTGCTAAGTACAATTTATATGTCAATTGTCTAAAATTCATCTGAGTAATAACTAGCACAAAACAATGTCTGCATCTTTATCTTTGCAAGAGCAGGTAATTTTCTTTTTTTCAACTGACGTCTTCTTTGCTAAAGTGTCAACCAGAGTATTTTATTACCAGATAAAGTTCTGTGTCAAAAGTTGTGAGTCAGAAGCATAGTTGATTATAACTGACTCGTTTTTACAGTCAAGCCTGAACATAGCAACCATGCTTATTAATGATTAATTGGATACGACATTTGTATTTGTTAGCAATAATAATTTTTATGTTGATTTCAGCTGGTATTTGCTTTCTTGTTATAAAGAAAACTTGCAGACAAGGTTGCAGATACTGGATTCTTTGTAGTGGTTCCAGATTTCCTTTTCGGTGACCCTGCTGATGTTGGAAATCCTAATTTTGATCCGGAAGCATGGAAAAATGCTCATCCATCGATATGTTTTGTTAATGTGACGTTGTCCCACATCGGCTTTTGTATAAGGGAACCTTTCCCTTAGTTGCCTATAAATATAGTGGGCCTGTGATGGGGTTAAATGCACCAAAACCAAGAGAGTATTAGTGGGCTATTTGGATCATTAAGCCTTTTGATTAGTTAAATACTTTTGGGCTCTCTTGTGTTTTTAGTATTAGGTGTTTAGGGTCTAGGAACACTTTCCTAAGGCATCTTTTGTACTTTTTTTTTCATAGTAAAATATTGCTCCTCCTCTACCCGTAGACGTAGGTTAATTTGACCGAATCATGTAAATTTCTGTGTTCCTATTTTACTTATTTTTGCTTTGTTATTTGTCTTTTGGGGTTGGCAAAAATCCTTTCGTCAATTTCCTGGAGTCAGACCTAACAAACTGGTATCAGAGCTTCTTCGAAGGCTTTGAATTTTGTGGCAACAATGACAATAACAAAGACTGTCGTC